>NC_051123.1:7974098-8193373 GCF_014839805.1 Manduca sexta
TACTATAATCTACTGAAATATTACGGTTTTTATCTATTTCAATAACATTATCAAACTCTGCATAAACAATACAGTTAATAGTTTGCGTCAAAGCTGTTTCAAAACGAACTTCCAATCTTACACTACCATGTTTTATAAGATTCCAGTGACTGGAAGAGTTTGCTGATAAATCAGGTGTCAAATCAAACGCTAACATACAATACCCTTTGGCATATTGTTCTCGAGATATTCCATTACCTTCATTAAGAAAATGTATACCTGTACCGGAAAACAACGTATGATATACCGAAGTATAAATATTGCTGTCGAATGAGGGTTGTAAAGCTTTTGATGGTATTTGTTGACCATCTATATATAAAACAAAAGTATTAATATCATAATTTTCAAAGTTGAATGGGTTTTAGTGAGATTTCCATTAAAAGCAGCGTTATTCACAAATCCAACTATACACCTTTTAGGTACTTGTCCTAAGAAAATATTATCAAGAGTTTTTCCTTGAACACCTGATGGTATTGTTAAAACTTTAACTTCAGCTCGAGTGATAGGGTATTTAGCTGTGGTAGATGCCAAAACCTTCTGGTGTGCAAGTAACACGCTTGGATTGATTCGTGCTCTACGAATAATTAAAGTTGCATCCGTAATGGATACCTTCAATTTAAGGTCAACTGAAGAGGCCATAAGATTGAAATTTTCTCTAGAACGAACTAACTTAACACACATATCAACACCGTTAATCAAAAATTTTTCTTGATTGAATAAATCACCATGTAAATGACCAATCATTTCAATTTCTTTACTTTCACCGGCTAACTCTTGTCTTTTGATAAATCCTTTATTACCATCAGTCGTGGAATCCATGTTGCCAGCTGTATCTTCGTACCATAAACCACAGGTGAGGTGAGAGTTTTTAGCCGCAGGAGCATAATTCAACAAGTTTTCTATATAAGCGCGATAAGCATAGGTGTTATTGGGTGGTGACACAAGTTTTTGATTCAAGTATACATCAAGTTGACTGAAGAGTGAGTGTAACCAATTATTCACAGGAGCAACAACTGTAGACGTCACTAGTTTAGTGTTATCTTGATTCAATATTTTAGCTTTTAAGTGAATTAACGTATGAGAAAGATCTATGTAGTCATCGCCTGCTCCGGGAACTTGAAATTCTATTGGACCATCGTCCGCTAGTGACGAAATTGGCTTATAATGAATCCAAATCCCACTTTCAATGCTAGTTTGTGTAGATGGCAATGCAAACAAATCTAATTCAGACTTAATGCATTCACAGGAATGACTGTGTAAAAAGACATTTTGATTAATTGTTAGAAAATATATCTTTGATCTGTTTTTAAAGTACGATTTTTTTAGAGCTTTCACTTTCGCAGTCAACGATGGAATGACTCCTGGTAGACGTTTTCGTTTTGTTATATAGCCCGATCCGGACATATTAATTCTATCAATTTTTTCGTCTGCTTTTCGTTTCAAGTTTGAACCAGCTTCTTTAAGACGTGTTTTTATTGAATCCTCCATAGGTCGCGCACTAACCATATCTGTCAATAGGCCAACACCAGCACTCAATGCCTCTTTACCAACAGCACGAACCCCACTAGATAGTAATGGTAAAACTGACCTAAATAAACCCCCAAGGAAACTTCCGATTCCATGTCCCTTTTGATATGATGCTCCTTTGTATACCACTCCTATACCTGACCCAGCTTGATGAGAGTAATAGCGTTCATATGCATGTCATATTGTGGAATTCAGAATGCATTATAATTTTTGAAGTGTAGTTTAACACACACTGTTCCAAATTGAATGGTATCTTTTGTCCAGTGCTTGACCTTATATCTATTTCAATGGTATCGAATTCCCTTCGCATGACGGGTAAATAATGCGGAGGTGAAAATACATGCATTTTATTGGCTCCATAGATGTATTTTGAAGGATCTAATGGTATGATTCTTAGAAGAGGAGTCATTACGTCACCCACAATTTGAGGTTCAACTATATCACAATAAACGAAAAGATGGATGGTGCCTAAATGTAAATTAGCTGGACATTTAGCAAAATTCTTTTCAACAAGGTTTCTGTTTGGTTCAAATCCCAGCTGTAAACCCAATTTAGGAGATAATGTTACGGACTTTATCATTTCATCTAATACAGTAACAGACACAAATTTGGAAATATTATCATAGCGGAATTTGATTTTTCTCTTATATTATTTAATGCTGATAAAATATGGTTAATATTATCATAATTTGTGGCAGGTATGTGAGTTTTATAATATACTGTGGATGGTTTGTCTTCATTAGGCATTGTCATTACTTTGGTAATGTAAACAATATTCTCATGGTCTTGAACAGTAAACATTGTACACGGATATTGAAATTCAACGATTCCTACACACCACTCTCCTTCCAATATTATAGGTTTGGGTAATTTTGTTGAAAAATTGATGTTTTGTTTTCAGGAAAATATTCCATGGAACTATTGCTAAGTAAAGTTAAATAAAAATCTTTATTCATATTTGTTTCAAACTAGACGCTAAAATCCAACTATTAAATTTGTTCGGATAACCTTTCCACTTAACTAACACTTGTTGTCTGCTTGCCAGAATAGCGAGAGCGAATTATTTTATCTATCTTATGTTCGATGGTGGGGTCATAAATAACTTTTTGTAATTCTCGGTCATAAAAAGTTCCTACTATTTCTTCTCCATCTAAATCTTTAATAGTATAAACTGGCCACGGAGTTCGTTCTATTATAGAAGAAATCACAAATATTTCATCACTCCAATTAGATTCATAACCTTTTGAAATATATGTTTATATTTCGTTATTCTTACATGATCCCCCACATTGAACGTAGGTAACATAATTTTAGCAGGTTTTTCAGATTTTTCATACAAATTAGTCCAAACTGTCATTATATTATTAGAATTAACATCTGAAGGACACATTTTGATACTAGAATGAAAACTGTAATTGTAGGAGTGTATCAAATCCTGCAAAATGTCAATATATTTATGAGTATTCTTATGTGTGAAATAACGCCACATCTTCATTTTAAGCGTTCTTTGAAATCTTTCTACAATACTTGCTTTGATATCGGGATTGTTTGTTGTATAATAATTAATATTTTTTGTTTTGAAGTATCTTTGTACATCTTTTGAAACAAATTCAGTGCCTTTGTCAGATTGTATGTGAGTAGGTGTTGTGTCAGCTTCTTCAAATATACTTTCGAAACACTTTTTGATTGTATCTGCATTTTTCATTTTCAAGGGCCTAGCATATGCATATTTGCTGAAAACGTCAATAACACAAAGAATGTAGTTATAACCTTTATTTTCTTTAGAATAAGTTCGCATATCACTTAAGTCAGCTTGCCATAGTTCATTTAGGTTAGATAAAATGTATTTATTTCGTGGGAATTTTCTATGTACAGGCTTGTGGAGAGTATATGTTTCTTGGGTTCGCAACCAATTTTAACGTCGTCCTTTTTCATTTTACCTTTCATGGCTCTTGATAATTTGTCAATACAACTGTATCCAGCTGGATGTGATACATCATAATAAATTTGATTTAATTTTAATAAGGGGTCCATTTTTCCCAGTCTATCTTTTTCTTAATTTTATTTGTGTGTTTATCTTCACTTTTTGGTGTAAAATATTCCTCTGGCTTCGTTGGAAACTGTTCTTCGATGTCCTTCTGAAGTTGAGTTATATAGTCACGTCTTTTCGGATTTCCTATATAAGTTAACGGTATTTTTAAATCCTTTAACGCTTCAGCAAATTTTTTCCAACCAATTGGGTCGTTGTTTTTTAATGGCCTCAGTATGTCGCTTACTAAATCGATAATATTACTACCAGGAATTATTTCATTATCTACAATGACTGTACCATCGTCATTCCAAAATATTTTGTTTTTATGTAGTGACACCGAATTCAATAACAACTCACCCTTTTTTACATAAGTTTTTGGTATCAAACTAAGAATATGTTTTTGTGTGAAAGAAGATTTTTTTTCAATTGCAGAACTTTGTCGCTTCTCTTCTTCACTCAATGTCTGACTGGCAACTAGATCTTTATTCTTGATATCATTAGTTATATTAAATTTTTTCCAACTTTCGGCGGTGGGATCGTTGCTATCAACATTGGAAGTAATTATAGGAAGTTCAATCGGTCGACGATCTTCTTCCATGAAATGAAGATATCTTTGTAAAACTTGTAAGTACAATTTACACTTTTTTCGATCATCCATCTTACTATTCAGTATATTTTCCATTTCACTATCCAAACGAGAGGTAGGGTTTTCATTTTTCTTTTGATTCAATTTATCTATTAAACTTTGTTCAACCAGCAACATTTTCTTTGCATGTTCCATTTTAAACTAGTCCGCTTATTAATCCACTCAAAATAGAACCCAATATAATCGGTAGAAAAGCGCCACCTTCTTGAACTATTATATTCTTTCTAATTTTATTTGTACCTTTACGTACCAATTTTCGAAGTAGATTTTTATACTTTTTAGTTTATTTTTGATTTATGCTCAAGTTTTACATTTCCTTGTAGGACATTATGAATACATTCACAAATAAAATTAATTTCGTTTTCGTTACAGGCTTTTAAAAGAGCTTGTTGATGTTTTGGTTTGAGTTTATAAAGAGCGCTTAACAAATCCTTATGCGTCTTGAGACGTCGATCCATCATTTGTAAATGAGAGATATCTGTTGACTCTTGAGATATTTAAACTCTTTTGTAGGGATGTACACTACACAATGACCATCAAATGGAAATATTTTAGATTTAATTCTACACATATCATTAGTGTCTTGTTTCAGATCTATCATCAAATAACCATGTGCTTCTTTAGTAGCATCCCTATAGGAGTCTTCGATGAATTTACTATTTTCTGGCGATACTTGTCGTGCTAAGTAACGGATTTGAGTCTTATCACGTGGGTTTTTAAAATAAATGATATAGCTTGAATTCAAAGAAATGTCTCTTTGACCTTTACCCTGATGAAATAAATTTTGAGTAATGTAAAAAACACTTAAGTTCCTATGGTGACTGCCTTTAGTAAATATGTCAACAATGCGACCATCTGATTCCCTCATGAGATCGTCGATGATAATAAGGTTGGCTTCCTTTCCATCAAACATATTCATATCTGGTATACCTTGATAATAATTTACATCCGGTAAATTATATAAAGGTTGCATTTCATCAAAACACCAAGTTATTTGATGGAAATTGATGTTGCATACATCATTAATATATTTAATAAAGTGTGTAACAAATTGTGACTTTCCACACCCACTCGGACCTGCGACTATGGCAGTAAAAGGATGATAAAAATGGAACATTTTAAACACACGTGTAAACTCGAAAAGAGCTCACGAATAAATACAACAAGGAGTTAGATTAAATGCTTTATATTTGTTTTATTTTATATGAAAAATGACTCTACCAGTACTTCAAACAATAAACACCATTAAAACTGAATTACAATTAACTTAATACCAACACATATTTACAAATTGTAATTTTTACTCGATATTAACAAATAAAATATTTTTTTTTGAAATTTAGATTGTGATAAAGTAAAAATACATACATTTTAAAGTTAGGATTATAAATAATTTGAAACTAATAAACACACATGCATTCGGTAACATACACATCTTTTATGGTACAGAAATTGTTAATAAAATCAAATGTCCTTTATTTTATAATGACCCCATGCTAGAGTGTCAGTTGAATTTTCTAATAAATAACGTTTTGTGTCATTATGTGATAAAGATATCTTATTGATTTTTTGGGTGTATATGGAATGTTTTATTGATTTAAACCTTAACATTTCATTATATTGTGTTTTCTTGTCATATAGACATGATTTATAATCCGTAAGACAAAATTTTTTTGTAACATTTTTATTTATACCTTTCGCTTTACATATAGATATATCTTGCACATCCATTGCATACATTTTTGACCGACGACCTACAAACTCTTTGAAAATTTTACCGTTGTTTTCATCTTTGAAAAACCTAATCGCTTTTATTCAATAATGGTAAACCATATTCATTATTTGGTGGATAGTCGGATGTATCAAAGTAGTTTGCTAAATCAGTTTTAATATCAGCATAGAAGTTTTCTGTAAATATTTGATATATTAAACTATCGGTGTCAGTATAAAGTAATTTAAGTTTGTCTTGATATTTAACTTTCATGTAATCGTAATGAAAATCATATAGTAATGTTTTTGATAGATCCAAAATACAGAAACCGAGATAAATTGGTTTATTATAGACAACCTTGGTTTTATTTAATTGTACTGCAACTAAGCTTTCTGAGAATATGGATACACTGTGAAACTCAGGTCTTGCTATTAAAGATTGAGCGCCTTCGGTTTTACCACGATTTAACCAGTGATTTACTAGTTTTACATTAACTCGTTTTCTTACATTTTCCATTGTTTTACCAAATACGGAATTATTCATAAGTTTGAAAAAATCTTTCTCAAAATCTGAAGTAGCTAACGAACGCATATGAGTGTTCAAATCTATGTAACTTTTAACCATGTGGATTGTTCAAATTTAAGTATTCTGTGAATTTTAACTAATCTGAGACCTTTCCTTAAACATTGCTTAAGGTTTCTATAATGGATGACATAATTTTTTTTATCATTTAGATTTGGGATCAGTTTCTTATCTCTGCTACTTCCTAAACACACATTTTCCGGGCAAAATGGAAAATCTGAATGAAAATTATGTAAATCATTTGAATATTCTAAATCTACTTCTAAAATAAAACCATATTGAGCATCATCGGCGACATTAAAGTCTGTCTTTATGTCTACCCATTCAAATTTACCGGTTGGGAGACATTGGGACATAGCCCAACCATATAGGTTATTTGCGTCTAAATACATAAGAAACGAAGATGGTTTGTCTGAATCATATTCCGACATAAACATGTTATTTGCTATTGCGTGTCTGTTACTACATTGCGATATACCACCCCGAATATTATTGGCTATAAACGTTATCTTATCGATATCTGTTAACAGCTCTAAATTAATTTTAGTAAATATTAACATAGCATCCCAACTTAATCCAGGTGCTGTATAATAGTGGGCAGGATCTAATCCGTATGTTTTAAGACAAACATCTCTAAAATTTTCAAATATGTCCGCTAGTAATAAAACATCCGTTTTAAATAAAGATCGGAATAATCACCCATGTCTTTACAATTGAAATGATTCCATACATCTTGTGCATGAAGGTAATCATTTTCTGTAATGTGACTATCATTTAAAGAACTATAAAATTTATCGCGAGTAGGAAGATGGGTTATTTTTAAAGAATCAAATGAAGTCATATATTCGTATGGATAAACACCTTTTCTTATTAAACGTTTAAAATCTTCTTCATGTGGATATTTTAATTTTAGTTCATTAAATTGTTTAGGTAATAAGTTCTGAGCTAATTTATCAAGACTACTGGACATAAATTTAAAAGAGTCAAGAAATCTTAATTTCAAAATTCTATTATTGATTTGTAAAACTTTAGAAAACGAAATATATTTTTCCTTATTCTCAGGAATAAGTTCAATATCACCTTCATCAAAATTAAGACCATGCACTATAAAATGAGCATCATAATTACTTAAATTATGAAAAAATACTGGAACAAAATTAGGTGCTTTGTATTTCTTTGAGCACAATGCATGAGCAACTCCTTCATAAGCACCAGTGTGGAAATTATATGATATTGTAGTATCTCCGTTTAATTTGTTGCTACAAATATAACATGACTCACTTTGACTAATATTTATTTTATCTTCATCGTTTAATGGTAATGGAGATTTAACAAAAGTATTTTTATTACAAATATTTTCTAAATCTTTTTTTAATTAATTGCATAAATTTTAGTGCGCAATCCTTTCCGGTATACGATCTATATACTGAAAAATTGTCATTATAAGAACATTTGATATAATAGCCAAAACTATACATTTCGTGTTTTTGAATATTAGCAGTTGATGATTGATTTGGGTTATTAAAACAACCCTCTATTGGATTTAAGAATGCTTCAAAGTCAGCATATATTACAAATGGTACTCTTAATTTACGTTCAAAGTTATTGAATGAAATTTGGTTTGATGGGATTAATTCATTAAACCAGTTTCTTTTCCTATCGTTTTCCGATGGCAAACTTGTGCACACGTTAAAACAGTCATTTTCTTGGTGACGTTTTAAATTATCTAATGATGTAAATTTTAATAAACAACCATCACAAATATGAACTGCATGTTCAGAGGTTGATAATTGTTTAGATAATAATCTCGAGAGGTTTTTGATAAAACAATAATGACCTTTGGTACCTTGAGATATGTACAATAAGTTTAAATGAGTCGTTTTTCTATGTTTCGTGAAATGTAATGGTCCTACAATTTTATTAGTTTTGTTTAATGAATCATAATGCAATCCGAAAACATTAATACTCATATTATTTAATTTCTCAAACTTATGAATGTCATTAATTTTAACAGGAAACGAGATATTATCAAAATTTAACTTGTTTTTATGTATTATATAAGATGATACCCTGTTGGAGCTATGAGTAGCTGGATACAATCCTGACAATACTGCCCAACGGAAGCATTCATGATCATTATTTTGAACATTAATAACAGCTTTTTATATTTTATATCTAATGGCAAATCTATATATGAAGATCCACGTAATGGGTTAAATTTGTTAACATTTATGTCCAAGTGATTTATTTTAACTAAACTCCATCCACTACCCTTTTTTCAAAATTTGTCATTTTGTTAGTTATTTCGGTAAATATTGATGGGAAAATAATATCTTTATCATCCCCTTGACAAAAAGATAATTAGATATCTGAAAGTCAAAAGTATTACGTAGATTTTTGTTTCTTGTATAAAGTTAGCATTGAGAATAAAATTAACTTTTACAACAGAGTGTTCAAGGATAGATCGTTCTAGTAGTTTATACATAACGCTTGTAATATTTTTCAAAAATAATTCAGGTGTTTCAAACAAATGGTCTGAAATGAAATTAGATTTCACTCTGTATGTAACAAGTCTATTACCGAAAGCACTATCAATCAATTGAACATTAGAAAAATCATTATCCCTTCTGATTACATTATTTTTATGTGTATTGCTCTTTACGTGGTTGGTCAGATATTTTTTTAACACATGTACTTGATACTGAGGACATTCAATTTTATCATCAAATTCTGTACTTACAGTATTTTTGTTGATGATGATAATGTCGATGGGGCTACAAGGTGAAGCTTTTTCTTCCTCTTTATTTCCTCTTCACTGAGTAACGTCGACGCTGATCTCTTCCTGCTGCCATCTCCTTTCTGAATAGTTCTGAATGACAAAGAAAATAATTAATAACTTTATTAACAAACAAAAACAAAATATTGCAATTGATCTAATATCTAAATACTAACATTTTTGTTATTCACATTGTGAACAATATGCTTTCATGGGTAATACACCATCAATGACGTCTTCATTTCCGATTTTATGTCCATCACATGGAGTGTAATAGGGAGAAATATCAGGGTCTCTTAGCATTGACTCTGGTAAAACATTTTGTATATACCAAAACCTTATAAAATGATGATATTTTTGTAAAATAATATTTTTGCTAAAACCCGCAATCTCACTCTGGGATAAACTACAAATATCAAGCGAGCGGTACATTTTCGTTGTACTCCAATGTTAAAAATATAAACGGAAGAAACACGTGAAATGATTGTGAAAGACGTCCCAACCGTTATAAATACTTGGAATGTATCCCCTCTTCATGGATTTTCAAAACATGTTACAACTAGTCTTAACATAATGAAAAATATTGTACTCACGTTTCGACTTGTGTTTGTTCCATTTTATCACAGAGCTCGTAAAGTTCTTCGTCATATTGCGATGACATCAATTCCATTGATTCGATGTTTTCGACAAGTTCGACGAGTTCCATGTTGTATAAATCACAGCTCAATGCATCCATGATGGGAAATGACTTAGCGATGTGTAGTTTAAAAAAATTAGTTCAGACCTTATATACTACCTAAACAATTTACTTTACAACTCTCTTAAATGTTTATGAAAAAAAGTATTCAATTAGTTTCAAACATGTTTTAACGGTTCCCAATTACCTTACAATCGTAAGCTTGACTTGACTTGACAAATATTAAAAGAATCATAAGTATTTACAATAATTATACTTAGCACTAGCACAAAGAGTTCAAAATGCAAATAGATGAGTAACTTAAAACACTGTTTTTACAATACAATCTAAATTATTAAAATATTTAAGTCTAGCAATCGCAAAAATACAATGATAGGTTTCTTAGAACAAAGTATAATATCTAAATGAAATCAATTATTTTTTTCACACGAAGAACATTTCAAAGTTATTAAGTTATAAAAAAAAAGTTTATGCACTGGCACTACACACTGACACTTTTTTTCATTTGTCTGTATCTATTGTATATTTAACACAATCGTCCTTACTAGCCAACTGTTTAGTAATATTGTATATGGTGTCCTTTACGGTTTGCAGGTTCTTATCACAGTCACTTTCTGCGTAATATTTAAGTCGCACTTCAGCGTGTTTCCACTGTTCCATCGTTGCAATATTTTTTATTTTATTAACGTCGTAAATTTCAATTTTAATCAGGTGTGATGCATGTGTGCCGTCGTCGCTGTTAGATTTGATGTACGAAATGCCACCACCACTCGTCGATCGACCAACACTGGATGACTTTTTCGTATTCGTCTTTTTCTTCTTTGGTTTTCGAAAAAGTCATCGATGTTGTTAAATTCGTTCGATCTTTTATTGGCTATGATCGCCTTTTTGACTTTGGCTGCGAGGGTCCCTTCTTCGTCACTAGGTTCGTCGTTTTCATCAGCGTAATAATAACTCTTGAAAGTATTTTCAGAAAACTGTAATAAAAATTAATAAAAATGTTTTAGTTATCAGTTAAGTAAGTAGTATGTGATAAATACGTATAGGTATGCTAAGTATAAATGTACAAGTTAATAACAATGATAAATTAATAAGAGATCGAAGACAGCTAAAATGTATTAACCTCGTGGACAACACATATAATAAACAATTAATTAAACATCTAGTTGGTTATAACAACGTTAGGTCAAAGTATAAAAAGGTACTTACATTCATTTTTATAACAGTTTCACTATTTTAACACTTCACTATTACACTTAACTGGAGATCTCGCTTGGAACAGAGCACAGAGTGGAATACGATACCATGTGATTTTGAGTCGGTCTTTTATATGGAGAGCGAGTATTGTTTCCTTACAGACAAGACTAAACATGTTTCCAACTTTCACCATAAATTTTATATTGAATAGGTATTATTCGGAAATGGGAATAATAGAGACGAGACCTATTGTTAAAAATAATAGAGAAGTAGTAAATCATTGATAAAATATAGTTACCACCCGTGGCAACAATGAGAGGATGCAAAGGTTTTGTACCTAGAATTTGGGTAATGTATTATGTATGACAAACAATTGATTGATTTATCTTTCACAAACAATGGCCATAATGTGTAAAGGGTCAGTATTGAGTAATTGTAAACGGTTATTAAGTAGAAATACGATACAAAGACCTTAGCGTTTTTCAATAAAAAAAAGGATCGCTGATAGAAAGTAGAAAGACAAAAGCATAAGGAAACAAAGGGAACAGGTCCAAGCTTGAAAATGAGCCGTAGAGCATGAGTAAAGTTAATGCATCACTCCATTCGCGGGTGATATAAATGCAATCCGCGTACGTTGGTAATGAAATCCACGGTAAACTTCGACGTAACATGCGGGCGGTACAAGAGTAATCCGCGGACGGTATCATTGAAAGTCGCGGCCGATAACAATTATAATTCGCGGGCGGTATAATTTTAATTCGCGGGCGGTATAATTTTAATTCGCGGGCGCTATCATTTTAATTCGCGGTCGGTATTATTTTAATTCGCGGTTGATATCATTTTAATTCGCGGTCGGTATTATTTTAATTCGCGGTCGGTATTATTTTAATTCGCGGTTGATATCAATTTAATTCGCGGTTGATATCAATTTAATTCGCGGATAGTATGGTGGCCCGGCCCTGGAGCAGGCCGCGGACCCCCCGTGGCTGGGGGCGCGGGGTGGCTTCGCAGGTGCTCGGGTATCGGTGAATCCCTTACTACTTTCCATGATATCAGCGTTTCCCAGGACAAAAGCAGCCAAGTACTCGGATAGTATTGGTAAACAATCTTCAAAATTGGCTCAATAGTTTCCGGGAATACAACATTATAATATTATAATTATATCAGCTCTGTATTATATATTGTTCCACTGCTGGGCACGGGCTTCCTCAACTACTGAGAGGGGTTAGGCCTTAGTCCACCACGCTGGCCTATTGGGGATTGGTAGACTTCATACACCCTCGGAATTCCTATAGAGAACTTCTTAGGTATGTAGGTTCCCTCACGATGTTTTTCTTCACCGTTAAAGCAATAAAACAAAAAAAACTTTTAAGCTGTAGATAAAGTGTATATGACTTTGATATATCTAAAAATCTGTATTAAAAATACCGTGCAAATGTGCATATACCTACCTAGTGTCATCATCATCAGCCACATTAAGTCCACTGCTAAACATAGGCCTCCCCCAAAGATTTCCAGACGGACCTGTCGAAAGCGGCCTGCATCCAACGTGTACCCTCTGCCTTTATCAAGTCGTCTGTCCACCTAGTATATGCTATCTCATCTCATCTCATTAGCCTACGCCTGTCCACTGCTGAACATGGCCTCCCCTAAAGCGCGCCACGTTGCTCGGTCCTCCGCTCTCCTCATCCAGCGTACATTGAATGAATGAATGAATGTTGTCAGAATGTTTCACATACAGTATATGCTATATGCGAAACATTCTACTGACTTATACATATAGATTACCTAAATACATTCACCCTATCAATAGAATATTCACGGTCTATTGAAGCATCTAAACGTACTTGATTTTCCACTTCGACAAAGCGGCTTAGGAAATGTCGACTTCAGTTAAGAAAAGGTGACATAGGCGGATATTCGGCTTTACTATCGAATCGATATATTGAATGGCAGATTCGGGCGGACCCATCATTGAGTTCGGGTTGCGGGTCGAGAGGGGGAAGTTATCCCAACGGCGCCAGGTTCGATTGATTGTCATCCCAGCAGGTAAGTATTTGTTTAGGACAGATTGCTTGGTAGATACGGACAGGAATATGAACCAACATAGACCAACATTGTATTTGATAAGATTGATTCATTTTTTAATGTTCGAGACATTCTTACTTTGAATTTTATTGAAAAACTATTTTTAGTTTCTAAAACTTGTAAATCTATTATCTTTATGATTAATCGGAGAAAATACTACAAGATCTTACAACATTATTTACCTACGAATAATCACAGGTTTCATTGATTTTATAATTGATTCAAAAACTTAATTAATAATTTTTCATTCTTTTAAATCGAAAAACTGTTTATATCGGCGTGAAACGAATACACTACATCTTACCTATGAATATTAGAAAACGTGCGTTGCTAAAATAAAAGAATATAAATGTACTTGTTGCAATATACAAACCCTTGTTTAAGGTGGTAGCTCAAGGTCCATTTTCATACATTTTGTTTCGGCTTTAATCTGGGTAACTAAACAAGTATTGGCAAGTAAAGAATTTAAATTCACGTCTAGTTAGTGATTAGTTCTCGCAGTTGAAAGAAAAACGTAAAAATAATTAATAATCATGGATATTTCGGCCTTTAAAATTTAATATGACGAAATTTTAAAGGCAGAAATATCCATGATTATTAATTATTTTTACATTTTTCTTCAACTGCGTGAACTAATCACTAACTAGACGTGAATTTAAATTCTTTACTTGCCAATACTTGTTTAGTTACCCAGATTAAAGCCGAAACAAAATGTATGAAAATGGACCTTGAGCTACCACCTTAATAAACGTTTGTACGTGAGCAGTCTATTTCACAAACCAGACAAAAAAACCTGAACCAATTTCCAACATAGCACCTTGTTTTTTGCGTCATAGCGTCGAAAATACTTTATACTACAAATAATACTATATGATGTCTCGTCAGAATTATTCTTTTGTTTTTACAAATAACCTTCAAACTAATCTACGGCCAGACAACATACAAATATCAACCAGTAAATCTCCGCAACGAACCACACACAACAAAACATTTAAAAAAATTGTCTGTAGTGGTTTGTATTGGCGTACCGTTGCAGCTGTGTGTCAGATAAATCATCTAACAAACAACGGCCTTGGCATTATATATCAATTTGTTCTGCGTTTATTATCTTTGCTATTGTATTGATCCAAGTTGAAAAGAAAATTTGACTACCCTCACTCTTATTTTTAGATTCGTAAAGATCATAATTGTGTGTCAAAATATTTTTAATAATAATAATTAATAAACATAGATGCAAATGTTCAAGGCTTGCTATTGTTTGCTTTATACTAAATAGCATAACCTAAAACTTCAGTGAATTTTGTCCCTTTGTCTAGAAATGCGGCCCATTGAAATTCACCACCACTAAACCAATAGTTCAATGCATCAATTTTCGGTGGCAGCTTTGTCGACTCAAAGCAAAGCAGAAATTGGGTGAAGCCAGTCGAAAATCGAGTTCAATAGAACTCAGATGAGGTCCCCATGATTGGATTAGTTGGTTATAGTTGATCGTAGATGTGTGGACGCTAGATATGATATTTAAGGCGATTATTTTGGAGTTTAAATCTGCAATAACCTTGAGGAACTTTAGAATTTTCAAAATACTATTAAAATTCAACATTTTGGTCTTTATCTTATATTTCACTTACAATAGAACTTATTGATACTTACACTAGTTATAGATAATTGTTCTAATTCTGCTAAAGTATTCTATTTAAAACCAAACTGATAGCCAGATCGAAATTGTGAAATGCAAATTAGCATTCCTTCACAAATTTAAGCTTTTTTACAGTAAATTTATTGAAACAGACTTTGAATAGACCCAAATAAAAATAAATTGAAAAACACGTATGAGATGTTATCGAATATGAATCTATTACAAGAGATTTCTTATCAAAAACAGAATATCAAAGTAGACGCGTCATAAGACCCAATATCGCGCGATGTGTAGTTTTTGGCGAATTTTCTATGTCAGCGTGGGTGACAAAGGTGAGCTCGCAATATTTATCGCCCAACTATCCCTAATGTGTCCTTGTCACTGAAGTGACAGGTCACCCTCTGACAAATGTTGACCTCGTTGATACAGAAACAAATCGTTTAGAAGGCTCATTTGGGTTTTCTTCCAATTTTGAACAAATAGCTTATATGGCGAAGAAATTTAAGTGGCAGTGGCGAAGCGTCCATACAACACCATTACTACCGGCTTCCCTTTTTGGTTCATTTACGTTTGTCTTACTTTTTGTTTGCTGTTAAATTGTCCGTAATATTTAAACTAAGGCAATTATTTTTGCCTGAGGTTAACTTTTGAAAAAAATCACGTAGTTGTTTAAGTGGGTAGATTTATTCTGAGACAAAGTCGACTCTATTTGTCCATTATACAGCTGTTATATTACAAAATAATAACAGAGATGTCAATGTACCAATACGTAGTAAACTAGTATAATGGAATATTAATAACTCGGTGTTTCAGTCATGAAAATCGATTCCTACTATAAAAGTCCCTTACACTCAATACGAAGCAACCTTTATTTAAACAAATCTGAATAAAAATATCCGTTATTTCCCATGGGAGCAAATTATCAGGTTAAAAGGCCTATGTGTTTATCCCGGACATTGTCTAACCGTGAGCTAGATTTCATCAAAATCCATTCGGCTCTTTCTGTAATAACTTTTAACAAAAATATTTTCACATACTTTCGCATTTATAAATAAGATTTGTTACAAGTGATTCATCGCCAAGTTTTCATTGGTACATTGGCCCAGATATAGCGTTTAAGAGCTGGAGCGAATCGTCCGCGGTTTGATTACTACGTCAAGCAACACTTTATATAAGTTTTTCTAATATATTTTGTTGATCCCAGGGGCCAAAGAGGGTTCATGTCAGGCAAAATTCGGCAATAAAAACCATAACTTGTGTATGCAACTGGTAAAAATTGTATTGCAATAATCTAATATTATTCTCCGTATACGTAGAAGAAGAAAAACTGACGAACATCCAGAGGCAACCTTTGGGGGAGGCGAACCGGACAACCGCCTCGGGCCATGCGTTTTTTAACGATCAGGGATTTTTTTTGCTCCGCACGCGACGAGGTCCCTTTTTTTTTGCTTTCGCCTTAGGCCTCGGTTGGCGCCGCCACTGCTTTCGCTAGAGCATCGCGTCGTATTTTTTGCTTTCGCCTGTAGCCTCGTATCGTTTTTTTTTTTTGCGCTTTCCCCTGGAACTTCGCGTCGTTTAGGGTCGCCATAGTCAACAGCTATATTTAAACAACGATTAAACCAAAGACATTAAATAAATCTCTCTTTAGATAAAACCAATGGCACTATAAAAGTGAAGTATCTGTACCATGTTTGTGTTGTGTTTATTCCCGATGTCGTACAATGTTTACCTATGAAACACAAACGCCGGCATACGGAGAATAAGAGTAGGTGTTTTTGCTTCTCGATGTACGTATTTACGTAATTTATTCTACGTCTGTTTTCTATAAACGAAGCCAAAATGTTATTTTTATCATGTACAATTTTTCTCTATTTTGTTTCGGAATTTCTTTGCCTTTATACAGGGCCATTTTGAGATTGCGTTACAAAGTGAAACCACATGCGTATCTTCTTGAAAATAACGTATTACAATAAGTTACTCGAAAAGTTGGTAAAATAAAAAGTGTAAGTTTCGAACAATATAAAAAGTAATAAGTAATAAGTTTTTTGCGTAAAATTAAAATTAATAAAAAGTAATTTTAATTTTACGCGCCCTAAGCCACCACTTCTGCTCTAAGAGAATTTCTTGCAGCGACAACATCACACTTTTAGTCAGAAACTACAAGAAAATAAAAAAATAGAAAAGTAAAACCGGGATTTTTGATGATTATATTTTTTATTCATGTATATTTATGACAAAAGGTTACCAGAGGTAACGTCAAGTATATGACTTAATTTATTAATAAAATGTAAAAATAACCCTTAATATGTTTTTACTGTATTCTAAATTGAGCGATGCCTAAATGAGGGTACTCTATAGATATATAACTAAATATTAAAGACAGGTTTAAGGTAGGTCTGATTATGATTGTGATTCTAAACACAAAGCATGGTTTCACGTCAATGATTATATAGGTCTATTAAAAGATGTCATGAATAAGAATGTACAAAAAAAAGGGCTCGCATGCATGAAATAAATACCCGCGAGGTCGAGGAAAATACGGTTGGCTTATAAAAACTTGGGAACAACGTAATATACTGGCTTGTATAAACTTTTTAATTATATTTACAGGCTATGACACTAGCCGTTATTCAATCTGAAATGTACTCTAAATTTTATATAAAATAAATCACAAATTGCAATAAAGCGGATCATAAATTTGCAATCTAGACAAGTATTCCTGCTGGGTGAAAAAAAAGCTTCTGTTAAAATATCCATAGATTGCTCAAATTCGTATTCCAACCGTAATATACATTTTTTTTGCTTTGAATAATGAGACGAGCTTGCCTATCGCCTTATGGTAAGCGATACGAACGCCCATAAACAGTAGAAACACTATCCAATACTATGAATCACACAGTATTATTTGGTATTCCACTGCACTCGCCATCCTGAGACGTGAGATATTAAGTCTCATTATGTCCAGTAGTTAAACTGGCTATAATGTCCTTCAAACCGGAATATAACAGTGACTACATACTCACACAGACATTACAGTGCTGCTTGGCGGCAGAAATAAACATTGCGGTGGTACTTACCCAGGCGGACTCTCACATATGAGAGCTACCACCATTCTTTTTTGAAAGTTCCCACTTGTTTAGCAGTATGGTAAAAACAACGGGAAATTAATTTTTCTTGATAAATCTTGCCGACTGATTCCTGGAAATACACATCAGGAAAAATTTAAAATACTCAATTATCGACCAAACGAGAATTGTGACGAATTTAAGTCCATCATTATTATACCTGTGGGAACATCCACTTGTTAGGGTCAGCGTAGAGCATGACATTAAGCGACTTCATCAATAAGTAGGGGAGACCGAGGGGTTTTGAAACAGAGGTGAGTTGAAACAGTCCCGATTTCTCGGAACCTAAAAACGTTACCGACCTGGCAAAGTCGTTTTTCAACCACCTCGCGCCACCCGCTATCGCGTCAGCTCGCGCCGGTGGCGTCAGTCGTGCGGTTGTGTAGTTCTGAGTGACATGTGCCGAAAATCGCAAAAAGTAAGTATT
This sequence comes from Manduca sexta, assembly GCF_014839805.1. Taxonomy (NCBI): domain Eukaryota; kingdom Metazoa; phylum Arthropoda; class Insecta; order Lepidoptera; family Sphingidae; genus Manduca; species Manduca sexta. The sequence goes on from NC_051123.1 coordinate 7,992,582, forward strand.
TCACGATTTTTTACTATGCTCGTACTTTCATAGTGGTTTTGTATTTTGGGTTGAGTTATATACGTTTTAACAACTCATTATCTATAGATTCATGAAATATAATTGGTAAATTTGATTCCTGTGTATATACTGCTTGATCGTGATTTGAATAAAAATTGGGAGGTTTTTTCTCACTGAGGTGATTTGAAACAGACTGTTTCAACTCTCCTCGTTTTCAATTTCATATCTGATTATAGCTAAGAAATAAAAAGTGCAAAGATTAAAGGATTTTATTGTTGCTTTAATGTGTTTATTTGTATCAGCATGCCTACTGATAAACGAAAGACCGACAGAGGTAAGGCGAGTCGCGAGATTTACGATCTCGCTGCTGAAGAAGTCACTTTACGACACAAAAGTCTCCGTGAAGCGACTTCGAGTTACAACCTGAACCACACCTCCCTCTACAGATATATAAAAAAAAAGACTGCTTATGAAGCTGACGAAACTGTGGGTGCTCCAACGATTGGATACCCCGAGAAAACTGTTTTTACTGCTTCAGAGGAGAAGATACTCTGTGACTATCTTTTAAACTGCGCTGCTGCTAATTTTTGCCTGAGTAATAAGGAAACCAGAACTTTTGTCTATAAGTTGGCTGTGGAATATAATAAAAACATTCCGTCTTCTTGGACACAGAATCAAATGGCTGGAGAGGTTTGGCTCCTCCAAGAAAAGGAACTCAAACAAATAGACGCAAAGGGAAATCTGCTATCTTAACTGACACTCCCGTAAAAGATGAACTAGCTGCAATCGAAGCAGCTAGAACGGCTAAGGAAAAAGTGAAGAAACCTAACTTTGAAGAAACTAAAGCAAGAAAAAGATCAAAACCAGGGAGTAAAACTAAAAAGGTTAAGGTTGTCAAGAAAAAGAGAGGAAACAAAGACAGTGATGAAGCAGAAGAGGAATCCTTCTGCATTTGCTGTATTGAGCCATATTCAAATAGCAGATCCAAAGAAAAGTGGGTTCAATGTTTGGAATGCCAAAACTGGGCTCATGAAGCTTGTACTGGTGGAGAATTTTTTTACGTTTGCCACAACTGCTTGTCTGATTAATTAGTTTCCAATTTGTCTTTGACATTTTTTACATTATTGTTATTTAAATATTTGATAGTTCTGATTGTAATACTTAAAAAACAACTGATTGTTAATACTGATACTGATAGATAAAAATGTAAAACATTTTGTTGATTCGACTGATCATAATTGATGTTACGCATAGGATGTCATGTTACTTTTTAGTAATTTAGGAGTTTATTATTTGTATTAGACCTACTTGACTGATATGTCATTAAAACATTATTAAAAAAGGTCGTTAATTACTTGAAAAGTTTAATTTTAATTAAAACCTTTAAATCAGATCATCATTTTTTATTTTGCAGCTCCTATTACTCCCCAAAATCATAATGTTTCAACTCTCCTCGGCCTCTGTTTCATCTTATCTCGGTATGAGGGGAGTTGAAACAAGTTGACTTGTAACGGTTAAGTCGATTTTTCACCACAATTTTTAACGCTTACAGTTTCTTTATGCTAGCCATTCGCAAGTGTATAGAATAACCTATCGTTTGGTACTAGTACCATAAGATTTCTGATAATAGTATGAGTTATATCAAACAAAACGTGAAAATTGTTTCAACTCCCCTCGGTCTCCCCTAGAATAGGGGAGACCGAGGGGAGTTTGTTTGATATAACTCATATTCAAATAGACCGCTATTTGAATATGAGTTATATCAAACAAAACGTGAAAATTGTTTCAACTCCCCTAGAATAGGCTAAATATTGGATTTTATTCTTATTTTGAAATTAATGCAAAAATGGACGTAGACGATTTGACATGTAAACATTCCCAATGTCTTTAGGAATCCAAATCAAATCTGCCTTCTAAAATGCTTTTCTGGGATTTCAGTCTCTGACATATGCCAGATAGAACCTATACGAAATTTTGTTTAACCTGAAACTTAAACTCAGTACCTGCCAGTCCGCAGGACATATACTGCCAAGCGAACAAGGATCCAATAATGCAGTATAATCTCTACTATTATACAAAGCTGTTGAGAACCTATGTTTTTTCTTTGAACGCACTAATCTCAGGAACTACTTGTTCGAATTGAAAAATTCTTTCAATGTTGGATAGCCTATTTATCGAAGGCTATAAGCTATAAATATATAATAAAATAATACTAGACTTGTATTATAAACTACAGATTGCTGAGTACGCAATCGCAATTATCTCTATTATTCAGAGGGTTTAAAAAAGCTTTATTCTCATGCCTTAAAGGTGAGTATCCACTAACTCATCACTCACCGTAATGTGCCATTGTCTGTTTTATTGTTCATTTTGACGTTCGTTCTTTATTTAACTCCGATAACCATTCGTAACATCAGAAACGAAGCGTCTCTTATAAACGACTTCACCGGTGTTTTTAATGTTGCTATTTTTCAATCGAATTCCTTAATCCCGTTAGAGTGTTTAAATGAACACAAATTACGAAATCAATAGGGTTCTGCGGAACTAAAAATGTTTGTAAATAAGTATGTAATGGATTATTTCAATCTGTTTGGAACAACAAATACTTAATTTGTTCTTTGTCTACAAGTTACCATATAAGACTCTCCATCATCGATTTTATGTGTTTTTATACTAATAATAGTTTTTACTCGCGGCGTCTGTGGGAAAATTTTCCAGGATTAAAGTCCTGCGATATATTTTCCCGGAATTAAACTCTTCTATGTCTCTTTCAAGATCTCATACTATATCCTTGCCAAATATTATAGGAACCCAGATTTTAGTAGTTTTTGAGTTTATCGCGATCTGGCAGACGCGGCGGAGAACATACTATTATAAAATTTCTTCTTCCTCTTCAGGCTTTTGTAGCCCAGAATATAGGTCTCTCCCAAAGATTTCCATACCTTTACGAGGCCCTCTGCCCGCCTCGTAGGAGGACGTCCAACGCTGCACTTGCCAGTACGTGGTTTCCACTCAAGAACTTTTCTTCCCCATCTTATAACATTTTAATCTCGGATGTATTTATTTTAAAAATTACCTTCGTCACATCTCGTAAATCTCGAAAAATTACTTATAAAATAGTTATATAAGTAAATTTAATTGTTATTTAGAAAATATAATAATAATTATTCCTATACATTGTTTTGACGTAAAGATATCTATCTACGATTATATATGAATGACATTTAACCGGATAGCGGCACCATACACAAGGTGTTAAAATTCCCCATAGTGGCCACGTAAGTGTGTCAGCCTGTTTAAATCCGGTTCTAACAGGCCGGCATAATTATGTTGATTGTCGAGGATGTGAAAAAACGAGATTGTGACGATATACGTGTTATGCTTTATACAATCACGCTTTAATCCTCGAAGGTGACGGCAGAAGGGCAACCAGGCATCCACTTTTCGCTTGTCAAAATGACCCTGTATTTTAGCGAAGTAAATCTAAAACGAGAGAACAGTATCCGAAATTTAAAGTGTATGGGCAAATTGTATCTCCGCTATGCTTTAATTAAAACTTGAAAATGTCTTGTACAGTTTAAGATCACCCGGGCTGGGGTTAAATGGACCAAATTGATTGCTCTGAAAAGTTTCATTTATATCTTGAGAGTTTAATTTGCTTTTACAGCGGAGATGTATTTTATATTCATGGCTTTCATTTGTTTTTATGAGATTGTTATAAAATATTATTCTAACAGCTAATATTACAGCTATATTTTATTTTTATAACATAAATTGGACTGCTACGGTGGTGTAGATTTATTGCGCTCGCAGTATGTTACCTCGTTGACGTCCTGAGTTTGAATCTCGGGTCGGGAAAAGTGATGTTGGGTTTATTGCTCAATACCAGAATTTGTGCCTGATATGGCGATAGGCCCCATTATATCTTAAGATGGAATGCACATCGCGAAATCTAGGTGCCTTAGTTGCGCCTCTGTCTATCCCGTCGGAGATAAAGGCGTGAGTATATTGAGTTGTATCCACAAAACTTACGCTTATTGGACTCTATTCTTATTTTCATTCCTTGGTGGCAAGCTTATCAAAATGGATACAAGCTCTTGAACAATTTAGAAGGGATAATTTTAGCCGGAGGAATTAGTTTAAAGCCCTAGTATATTTCTTAGATGTCTTAACAAAGACACTGAAACATAGCCCAAATTAAAGAAATTCAAAACAGTCCCTAAACATTTAATTTTGTTTGCATGAAAAGTGGCCGACGTTAATTAAAGTCGTAAGGTTATTAATGTTTACCTTGGAGATAAAGGCGTGAGTATATGGTATCCAAATAGCTTACTTACTTTTTGGACTCTATTCTTATTTTCATTCCTTGGTGGCAAGCTTATCAAAATGAATACGAGCTCTTGAACAATTTAGAAGCGATAATTTTATCCGGAGGAATTAGTTTAAAGCCCTAGTATATTTCTTAGATGTCTTAACAAAGACACTGAAACATAGCCCAAATTAAAGAAATTCAAAACAGTCCCTAAACATTTAATTTTGTTTGCATGAAAAGTGGCCGACGTTAATTAAAGTCGTAAGGTTATTAATGTTTACCTTGGAGATAAAGGCGTGAGTATATGGTATCCAAATAGCTTACTTACTTTTTGGACTCTATTCTTATTTTCATTCCTTGGTGGCAAGCTTATCAAAATGAATACGAGCTCTTGAACAATTTAGAAGCGATAATTTTATCCGGAGGAATTAGTTTAAAGCCCTAGTATATTTCTTAGATGTCTTAACAAAGACACTGAAACATAGCCCAAATTAAAGAAATTCAAAACAGTCCCTAAACATTTAATTTTGTTTGCATGAAAAGTGGCCGACGTTAATTAAAGTCGTAAGGTTATTAATGTTTACCTTGGAGATAACATTAATTGTACTGTAACGTTGGAGTTCTTAAATCCTTATTACCTAGATTGCGTAATATAAATGTTTAATGATTTCTAAAGGTGTATCCAGATCTGGCGAATACGCTGCGAATGTGCCGCTTGCGAGCTGCGTGCCCATTGCTCGTGTGGGGTTACTGCAAACGTTCGGTGCGCATTCTCTGTGCAAGTCACGGTAGGCTTGCATCGTGCACGCGTGCAGTGCGTATGCAGCTCACACGCACTTAGCTTCTTTCGTATTTAAACAATGAGCCTCAGTTGCGAACTTGCTTCCGACGATGACGGAATACAGCCTGCAGCATCGGCTATTTAATTATTTAAAAAAAAGGAAAAAATTACGACATTGGAGACGCAGAGGTTGCTTTACCTATTGTGCAGAGTGTGTGCTGCACACGGGCGCAGTGTGTTAGGGGGCGACGAGAGTCGCTCGCGACACTGGCGCTCTCAAATAAACTGCGCCCGTGCTAAGGCCGGCAAGCGGCTTCTTTACTTTACACAATAACTTTTGATTTAATATTAGTATCAGATTTATTAAATGTTACATTGTGTCCTAGGATGCGCGAAGGAATTGATTGCACATGGGCGGCGCGACGCATGAGCTAGAGCCGCCTCTGCGTTGGCGGCAGATTCCGTTTTTTAAAATAAGACAAAAAAAAGTACGAGAGTTCAAAGTTATGTTTACGCGAATGTTATACATTGAAATAAAACTATTTACGGATTTTACGGCGGTTATTTATTTTATTATTTTCTCTCGACGTTTAGAACAATTTGCAGCCTTCAAAGTCATGGGGAGGACTATCCGAACGGAATAGATACTATCAACGTTATTTCATAAAATATCCTTTGAATACATAATACATATTTTGCAATAATATCTAATTATTCATTTAAATTCTTATTGAAAAAAAATTACGTGCCTTTTTCTATCTCTATTGTGAAGTTTTGCTATTGAGGGAAGTGGACAATTAATATATCCAACTCCTCTCTTTCTATTTGATTAATTTCGTTACGGGATAAAGACAGATTTATGTTCCCCGAGACTCGCCGCTTCATCGCTCGCTGTCATAAAATGCGTGCCACTAATCCTGGCTTAAAGGTGTAGCAGTAGTGGGTGTGAGGGCGAGAAGTCTATCCACCTTTATTGATTTCTGAAGCTTGAAATAACCTATTTTTTATTTATCATTTCAAAACTAATGCTATAAAAATGTATTCAGAAGATTCGGAGGTAAGTACATATAAATAACCAGGTAAGAAGAAAAAATACTAATAATCCGTATTTTTTTACGGGCATGTAAAGTGACCTGTGCACCTGATGGTAAGCAGATTTGGGTCCAATAAAATGTGGATTAACAAAAGATGATTACCCCTCGACAGTTGACACAATAATGCCGGTATTTTGAATCCGGATATACACAGGCAGATACCGGAACGCGACACACGTGGGCTACTATGGTGGGTCTAACACCTGGTGTACCTTGGTACCTATCTGGGCGGGTATAAAATATATCCTGCCACCAGTCGTATGTGGAAAGACCTTTTTTAATGACAATTTTATAATGTACCTTCTAATTGATTACAAATCGATAGTATATTGAATGTATAGTTCAAAACGTACTTTTGTTTGAGACACTATCAAAATCATTTTGCAGATTAATTTCGTATACACGAGACCAGTCTATTCTAATTAATTTCCAGTTTGAGCTATCGATAGCAAATTAAATTTATAATTAAGTAATTTACAAAGGAACCAATTTTGGTAATTAATTTAGTGAATATTAATATCGGATGCTGAGCGTTAAGTAATCCTGTCGTTTAATTAATTATAATTAAGAATGATTTATTAATGTTACGGGTGTTTGAGCTTGTTAATATTAAGGAGAAGCCATAATGGCAATCGGTAAGGATTTTATGAAAATAATTAAAATATTGGTAATAATACTCTTATATGTGAGAGTTCGCCTGGGTAGGTATCACCGCAATATCTTTTTCTCCTGCCAAGCAATAGTGTGTAGTCACTGTTGTGTTCCGGTTTGAACGACATTGTAGGTAATGTAACTACTGGACATAATAAGACTTAACATCTCATGTCTCTGAATGGCCAGCGCAGTGGAATGGTGTTTTTAGTGTTTATGCAAGCAAGCAATAACAACGAGGCAAGTTCGTCTTGTCATTCAAAGTATTTTTTTTTGTTTAAATTAGTTTTTAATCATAATTTTTCTTTATTTTGAAGAGTACTGGTAAAAGAGGATGTATATATCAGGTGAAAAGGGACAAAGGAGAATAAATTCAAAGGAGTAGACAATTTAAAAGATAATAATTTATTAGATAAAACCATGCAATAACAAAAATTATACATCTTTTTGATGGAAAATAAAAATCGAGTATATTACTTCTAGCTTACATTTATAGATTTTTTACTTAATATTATAGTATTCAAAATTGTGCATGAATCAAATTTATTTGAAAAATAAACACGTTATACAAAAAAATACTTATTATTTTTATTGACATTACATTAAGTTGATATAGTAAAATGTAACAACGCTTCATTCAGACAATAAGGTTTATTACTTTAGCTCTCCGTAGACGATCATGCACCATGACTTTATATGTTACCATGCATGCTGTTACGCTTCCATGGCTAATCTATTGAATTGATTTTCATAAAATTTTGTTCGAAGTAAGTTTGAACTTTAAGCAAGGATATAGGGCGCTTGTTATCCTTTAAAAGTATACTGTATGAATTTTATCCCGGTTATAAACTAACATGTATGCGAAGCCGCGATCTTTATTTTTTCAAAAGCGCAAAAGAACCTTTTCACTGTACTATTCAGGATGAGATGAGATAAAATGATTCATACCGGTATCTAGCATTAAAATTCACGTAAACACATGTCATGCTACTTGATCATCTAGGGAGTGCATTAGATTGTCAATAATGCCACGTTTTTTACATAATAATAAAATGTGCTTTGCACTTCTAAGGTTACATTATCTACATAAAATTTTAAAGTTACCTATTCTTAGCCGTTATTCATTAATTTCATATGATTTTATCAAATGCATGATATATGTAGATCAAAATAAGTAGATCACGCTCTTTCAGACTTAAAAATGTTTTTGTCTAATTATATTCTGAATTGGGTACGTTTAGGTTATTAAAAAAAATTACTTACTACATCTACAATCTTAAATCACTATTACTTAATGCTAATTTTATTAGCTTTATATTAGAAAGAATCGTCGAAATTGAAGGATTTAATTATTTTTCCCAGGTAACTATAGTAATAGAAACATCTTCTTCGGCCAACCTAGTAAATATAAGAGAACAATAACTATATAGAAATCAATCTTATGATAATTGTAATTAATGATTGTATCATAGTCATTAGTAAATCGTTCCCCTATCATACATGTTATGTATGCGCACGCGTAGAAGACTACACAACTCCAGTATTAAAATAATTGTCTACATAGACTCTTATTAATAGATGGTCAATGGTAACGCATTTCTTTGCCGTATCAGCTAAAACAAACAAAAGTCTGCAACAGTAAAAAGTCTATTTCAGCTGCACCAACACCATGAAGTAGGTCACTACAGCGCCGAGCACCTAGAAAATTATAAAATTGATCATTGTTAGCACACGCATACACACTCATGCCTTTTATCCCTGAAGAGAGGGGGGGGGGCAAGGGCGCAACTGGCGCACCCACTTTCCGCCGTGTGTATTTTGAGCACACATTAAATTTAAGGTTACTTAATTGAACTTAACTTAAGTTTTATATCTTCATTCGTCTTATTTTTTTTTATTTCATCATGAACCAATGCACATGACTTTATAAACGAGCGGTAGATATGGAATCCTTTTTATTGTGGCTCAGCAAATTGGCTTCACTACACTGATGTTAAGCCAAGTGAATCCCAAAGAAAGTGCCGACCGGCGAATGATACAAGCATCCCCGGACGGTCGGCACAGTCATGCCGGCCTCCATAATTGCTATACGCTTCCTATGATTACTATACTATGCGCGTCATGTGCGATGGCTCTAAAAGTCTACTAACAATATAAACAAACTATTTTATTATTGACACGTGACAATGATTTAAAAAATATAACTATCTAATATCTCACTATAATTCCATGAGATGTCTTACCGAGGCGAACAAATCCAGGGACACCGTGAAGAACTTTGCACCAGAAATAGTCAATGCCTTCTGGCACTGCTGGCAAACGATCTGGACGAAGGTCTTTGCTTCCTCAGAACCATCGTACCACTGGCAGGAGTAAGCCGCTTCCATCACGGAGGAACTCTGTGTAAAGCCATGAAGAGTAAAAAAATCACATTTGTTTATTTGGAACTTCCTCTGATTTAACTTCCTTGGCGGCGTAAATGTATTAAGGTACAACTATCCCGCTGAGATCTTGGTTTTATACCTCAGACTGGCCAAAGAGATTGGGTTTTTTATGTTCAGCATCAGCCTGAACTCTTGAATTGGTGAATAGCAATAGACGCACCCCCATTTCATAGGCCCTAACATAACTGGCGAAAAGAGAATAAAAGACGTTATGTACGTATCTATATTGGTTCAGCGTTTCCTTGGAAATGTAATAGAGTTACATAAAATGAGTTTGAGTACGCCTTCGCGCGGAAAAACGTGTTATCACTAACACCATTGGGCGATGATGGAATGGCTATTGTGGCTTCACCGGTCTTACGGTCTAATGTCGACTTTCTCGAGTATAGCATCATCCGATAGAGTATTGGACAGAATCATTAACAATATGTACACCATATACCAGTATACCAACCGAATTCCGTTATGGTCTTGTGCGCCTACGAGACGGCCTCGGGTAATGCACTAAGATAGCTGCGTAAGAAAGTTCGAGTAAACCTGCGCTACACAAGTAATGAACTCATGTCTCAACACGTCACTAAGTGCGCTTAAGGCGTACGTAGTTACTAAACTTCCAAGTATCTTAATCGTTCGAAACCTCTTACAAACTCATCAATGTCCTGACGAGTTTTAAACTCTCTTGTTTGGAATAATGTTGTGTATAAACATTTTGTTAATTGAATTTCTTGCATGATCACATAAAATCAGAGAAGATTCTTTAGAAAAGTTTGATTACATTGTTCCTGCCATAACGTGGAAACTGATTCAAGATCGATAGAAGTGGCTGGTGGATATACCATGGTATAAGATAGGTATATACCAAGCAATAGCGCCCTAGATTGTGAAAGCTACGTAAAAAAGTAAGAAACATGTTAGTCCGATTGTCCGTGAGGAATCGATATCCATTTTAGAAAACTTCTTCCAAAAATTATAGATATTTAAAACTATACTTACCTCTTCAATCAGCCGGTTTCCGAAGATGCAGAAATGGAACACTTGTCCGAGGGTGTAGCATAAGTATCCGATTGTGCTGAACGCGTACACATTGATGCTATTGATCTGGAAGAAATTGTATATTTGAATTTCTAATTTAAGCATTAGGTAAAGTAAATGACACGGTGGCTCATTCCTTGGTAAGTGATAACGTTGATTATTGTTAAACAAAAAATATTTCTATATGACATACAGGTTCATCAATCAATGAGGAGGAAATAGATAAGATGTAGGGGAATTCATTCGAACTAGAAAATAAACTTAAGTAGTAGTATATAATACAAAATTTACTCGATGATAAGAACTAAATTTTTCTCTCTATTGGTACTGATTAAAATTATGATTTTATTAACATATTATGCTACTATTAAAAGTAGCTTCTAACATTTTTTATTATGATTTTTTCCTAAAGGTTTGACAATGTTTCAAACTGTATTCATAAAGCTGCAATATTAATCGTTATCTAGTCTAACGAGGTAATATAGAAAGTCTAGATTAAAGATCGTGGTAGTACTTGCCTTGGTAGCCTGGTAAGCCAGGAGCGTCAGAGTAATGGTAGAAACTAACATGTGGAACAGTAGGGCCGTACCATACGTATCTCCAATGGACGCCACCAATCTGGAAAGGAAAGTAATATTATTCTCGAGTCTTCTACTGTTAAAGCAACTTATATAAGTCATGATACTCGTCTCGTGTATGGTAGTAACGATGTTTTTTACTATTGGTACGAAGGAAACATAGTATTTTGGGATACAGTGAAATCAGTATATAAAGACCAAGATAAAAAAAAATATTGTGTTAACTTTCAAGAACTATATTGGCTTGTTTTACTGATATTGGTATAGCAGCTAACACAGAAATCTATCTCACTGTAACAAAATACGATGTTGGGTTCAACACAGACATCTTTGATGCTATATTATTTAAGACACTTGGTTATGAATGAAGATAAAATTAATACCGAAACTATAGCACGATTAAAACCTTGTCCACAATTATAAAATATAAAACATTTTAGTGGTAAATTACAAATAGTAAACCTTACACCACGGAATGTTTAATAAGGACACGGACCACAATGAGGCTGTTAGACAGTTTGGGGAAGTTTATTCGTCTGCGGTGAATAAGGGTCATTTGACGACTCTGAAGTTTGCCACCATTAAAGCAACTTTGCTAAGTTTCAGCAAAGTTTTCACCAGACGGGGGAAATTAGTGGAGGTTCTGGTTAAAAAGAATAAAGTTTCATATCCTAGTGGACTTCTCAATTATTTTTATCTTTATGTAGTTGCTAAAGTTTTGAGTCGTGTTTCAGATTCATATCTACTAGTTTAGTTAAAAAAAACTATGAGAAAGAAGACAATGTTAAATAAAATCTCGTTTTGTTTTCAAAAATGTATTTTTTTATGCTAATTTCAATTTTATCACTTTAACAATAAACCCATGAAATTAAAAACATTAGTTTTATACAAATTGTCAAAAAAATATATTTTATCCTTTATACCTTTTTAACCTTCACTTTCACTCGCATTCTGTAATTTAAACCCCTGATCAGTTAATAATACATCTGTCTTCAATAAATAATTATGTGGTATCGACTGTCCTTCAGCGACATCAATATCTAGTGTCAGTTAACAGTTGGGGTTTCTCACGTACTTACCGCCATTTGCTTTTGACAACCGATCGATGGCGTTGATGGGACTTGAAAACTACGTTATAACATTATTTTTTTTTTTTTTACTAGTTACTCTTTGGAAGTCGAACTTCGACCGTCGAATTTAATATATTATTATTTACTCATATTACACACACACTCACGCATTTTATGCCCGAAGGGTTAGCCCAAGGTGCAACCTGTGCACCCACTTTTCGCCGTGCGTGTTCCGTCCCATGATGTGATAGGGGAGGAGCCTAACGTCATATCAAGCTAAGGTATCAGGCTGATACTAAGCAGAAGACCCAATTTCACTTTGCTTAACTCGGGGATTGAACCCGAGATCTCAGTTCTGTAATCATACCGTAACACAAATACGCCATCGAGGCATTTATAATTACATTACATACTTTTGTTCTTCATGTTACAAAAACCTACACACATAACGAACTCGTCTCCGTAAGCAGAGCTCTCTGCTTACCCCTGAAAGCAGAGGCGCAACTATGTTTCCGCTACGTGAGTCCCGTTTCATTATGTGATAGAGGATGAGACTATTTCGAACAAATATTTTAAGTAACAGACCATAGAAAGGCTACCCGAAAAATACGATGAAAAAGTTTTTTCGCAAATATATTCATCGAATATTTGTCAAGTGTTTTATCATAAAAATCTTCAAATCATATATTTTATCCGCTCTTACACGCAAATCCTGCAAACCCTGCAATGTTTATTATGGCTGAGCAAATACTCAATAATGATAAATACTAATACTATTGAGGTATAATATGTTTAGCAATAAAACAGTTACTGCACACAAGTTGGCCATCTCCATAGGTTCTATACTAAGGCTGACTTGCTAAACATATTTAGCGCTAAACACATTTAAAACTTCATGCTGTCTCTGTCATCTTTTTAAAAGATGAGGAAAACAGCACTATGGTTAAAACATATTTATCATTAATCATATTTAGTGAGTGGTTGTGCAAGACAGCCTAAATCTTAAATCATAAATGATACACTTACCTGACCACGTGCTTATGGCGTTCAACCCAGTACTTGATAGCAGATCTGGCCAGCATCTCTTGCTTCTGAGTCAATCCGTTAGGATTGACCGTATTTTGGACGAAATTCTGCAGTTTTCCACCAGTTCCTCGCAGTGTCATGCCGAAGTCTTGCTGCGTGGAGTATATGCCACGAATATCCATGTCTACTGGATCTGGCACTTTCTCTGACTTATCTATTTTTTAGAAATAGAGTAATGTAAAATTTTCTTTTTAGGCGTCTAATGTATGCACAAATTACAATGGTTAGTGATAAAGTGAAAAGCAAGAGGGTGAAACGAAATTGCTGTTTCAAGGAATATCATGATTAAATTTATCCAGTTTAAATTCATTTTTAAATGCCTTGCTATAAATCAACATAGCGATGGTTCTAGAAATTTTAACAAATAAATTTGACGTCTATTTTATGCACCCAACGTAGATATTCAATGTATATTCTAACATATAACCATTTACCGATTTGCTACTGTGAGAATGGCATTTACATTAGGAATCCTCAATCACCAGCAATAAATTTCATAACACCTTAATGTTTCTCGGTAATCATTTAACAGCATCTGCGCGACGCCTTAATAGAATAATATTAGTCTTGTACAATACTGTCCCACTGCTGGACAAGAGGCTCCTCTACTACTGACAGGGATTAGGCCTCAGTCCACCACGCTGGCCTAATGCGGATTGATAGACTTCACCTAACTTCAAAATTCCTGGAAACAATTTCTCAGGTATGCAAGTTTCTTCACGATGTTTATCTTTACTGTTTGCGCACGACGCCTTAAAGAACTTTAATCTACTCACCAGTCGAAGAAACTCTGAACAGCTCTGCAGTATTCGGTCTGTACGTGTCTAGTGAAGCACTAAGCTCCATCAGCGGTTTCATGATCGCCTTCAAATGCTGCAGTTGCTCACATGCGAAGATCAACCACGCGCAGAATAGAACATCAAGTAGATTAGCCATTGACATGGAGAAGAGGAGCCAGTAGATCTGAAAGAAGATGAATTGTGAAGACATGTTTGATGCGAGGGTATGCTGCAAAGAAGGTCCGATTGTGTCAGTAGGAACTAAAAGTTAAGTTCATCCATGAACCAGAAATGTTAGTAAAATATAGTATATTGGTATTATCTAATATAATATTTTGTTCATTCTTGAATAACTCCAATCCTACATAATATGATGTAAATCCAGGTTTAGCAGCTGATTTTGGTAAGTTGCATTGCAAATTTTGACGGTTAACCGTGGTAATTTTAGTCAAATACGCCTACAAAATTTAGGCAACCAGCTACAGGAGACTACTTCTGTCCTGTCACTTTCATCAATCTCTGTCGCTCTTATAATATCAGCCCTGTATTATATACTTGCCCACTGCTGAGCACGGGCCTCCTCTACTACTGAGAGGGATTAGGCCTTAGTCCACCACGCTGGCCTAGTGTGGATTGGTAGACTTCACACACCTTCGAAATTCCTATAGTGAACTTCTCAGATGTGCAGGTTTCCTCACGATGTTTTCCTTCACCGTTAAAGCGAACGATAAATTCACAAAGAATACACACATGATTTTAGAAAAGTCCTGCGGACATTCGTCTTCGCAGTCCGTTCCACACCCAACTAGGCTATCGCCGCTTTATCTGTCGCTCTTAAAGTACTCTTATTATAGTTTATGTTAGTAATTAAAAATATAATTATAATACCTGAAAAACGAAGACGAAAACATACATAGAACCACTCATGGTATCAAATGGATACCAGGCCTTGAGTGGCAGCCGTGGCGCGGGTTCTGTCAGGGTCTCGTTCGTCTCCTTGTTAGCGATCATACGCACTGACTCGCCGAAGAAGGTAATCGTGACCCAACCTTGTAAGGAAAAAACTCTTTGAACGGATTGGTAATTAAAATTTTCATGGGTTTGTTCCTTTTTTTAAATGTCTTAGTGTTATGGTAACAAAATTTTATATAAGTCAAATCATTACTAATGTAGGTTCATTATAGTTTTTATTTCGGTACTCAAGAGATTTAAATTATAGTATGGCTACTGCTTAGCCATAAGCATTTATTATGCTCTCAGACACAAGTTAGCAATAAAACCAAGTGCTTTCAAGTTATTTCACCATTCACAAAGTTTGAGAAATTTATAGTTTTCTGACTAAAGTTATGTGGATTCAACTTTAAGAAAGTCGATCGTCGAATGTCATGTGGAGATGCATTCTAAAAATTCAGCGCCCAGATTTCGGTGCTCGAATTTCAATTCTTACATCATAAAGAATTTGCGACACTAACTTTGAGCGTCTTATGGTTGTAAAGGGTTGTCTATTTCATTTTACACATTTCAAAAAGCCATCAAATGCAATAATATATCTAAAAAAATGATTTATAACTTATAAAGCAAGACAACTTACTGACAACAGACATAACAGTCATGAAGCAGATGAAGTAAGTAAGCCTTCTCATTTTGGTAAGAGCAATTTGGTGGTAGCGAGCGTCAGACTCCGTGAACAATGGGTGGCTGTTAGATTGATTCCACACAGCCATAGTCCTAGAGACAAAAATGCGTAGTTAACGTTTTAAAACTCACTAAATAAGGCAGATTTTTCGTCAAATAACAGTCTTTGTAGACAAAAAATAAATTTTAACCTCAGGCGATTCAAAATTCGATTCAGTTTAGATATTGTTATATATATGACTGGCAGGTTTAGACCTGTCACAATAAAGACGTCAGTGCGTTATTGACTGTCAACGAGTTTGCATTAAATAATTACATATTTAACATTGGCGACGAGGATTTTACTCAATATTCTCGTAAAATGTGTATTTACGAAAATATGGCTCAAACATTTGGTATTCTTACGACCTTCGACCACAATTTGCAAACTTGGCCAGAATACAAGGGACGGTTGCTACAATGGTTCGTCGCAAATGACGTCTCTGAAGCTACCGATGCTTCAGGATCCAAACGGCGTGCTATTTTATTAAGCGCACTCAAGGAATCCACGTACAAGCTTGCTGCGAATTTGGCCTTACCGAAAGAACTCATTTCCATCCCGTTCGATGACATATTGGGTCTTCTGGACGGGCATTTTGTGCCCCAAGTGTGTGGTTTTCACGAGAGGTATAAATTTTATTCAGCAATCCAAGTCGAGGGAGAAACCTATCACCAATGGGCGGCGAGATTGCGTGGACTATCGGCAAACTGTGGATTTTTAAACGTGGAGGAAGCATTACGGGACCATTTTGTAATGGCAATGCTACCTGGAACGGAGCGTGAAAAACTATTTGCTCAAGATCCAAAGAGTTTAACGCTAGGAAAAGCGGTGGAGTTAGCAGAGAGGATGCGGTGTGCGCGTGCAGGCGCCTTAGCATCAACGGTCCCGGGAAAGGCACCGTCTAACAACGATCAAATACTCAAGATCGACGCCAAAAATAATTCTAGTGTTAAACTGTTGTGTTCGGTTTGCGGTTTTAAAAATCATTCTTCAACTCAATGTAGATTCGCTAGCTATAAATGTAAAAAGTGCAACGTTAAGGGGCATTTGCGTCGCATGTGTAAAAAAAATAATTTCTTGGCACATGAGATCACTAGCGGGGATGACGGTGAGTTGTATAATATTCGCACCTATAATGGTGAACCAATGACAGAGGTTGTCACTGTTCTAGGGAAACGGATCAGGTTTCAGGTTGATAGCGGGTCAGCTGTTACTGCGATTTCCGAACGAACGTATTTTAAATATTTTAAGGAAGTAGTGTTGTCCAAAACAACTAAGTATTTAATGTCTTATACTGGTCGACGTATTGAATGCGTAGGTATTGCAAAATTGCCGTTCACATATACTGGAAAAACATGTACTTTGAATGTGTTTATAATTCGTGATGGCGGTCCGCCACTTTTAGGGAGGGACTTTATATCTTTCTTCCGATTAGAATTACTTCCCGTCAATTTTTGTGAGAAAACCTCAGATTTAATAGTGCGCCTAAAGAATGAATTTCCTCGAGTATTCAGTGATGAGTTAGGGAAATTTAGTAAATATAAAGTAAAACTTAAATTGAAAAATGACGTAAAGCCAATTTTTTTTAAGCCGCGTCCCGTAGCCTTTGCTTTACGTGATAAGCTGGACAAAGAGATAAAGCGTCTAGTGTGCGTTGGCATATTGAAGCCCGTAGAGCATTCCGAGTATGCTTCGCCCGTGGTGCCCGTGTTAAAGCGCGACGGTTCCATCCGGTTGTGTGCTGATTATTCAATCACAATTAATAAACAACTATTGGTCGATCAATACCCTTTACCCACCGCGCAAGAACTTTTTACAAAGTTACAGGGGGTCAACAGTTCTCTAAGTTGGATCTTTCACAAGCCTACGCACAATGTGTATTAGATGAAGAGTCTCAAAAGTATACAGTTATCAATACTCATAAAGGGTTGTTTAAGTATACGCGCTTAGTATTTGGGTTGTCCAGCGCCCCGGCTATTTTCCAACGCCTCATGGAAAATGTTTTATCAGGTTTGGACGGTGTATTGTGCATGCTCGATGATATTTTGGTGACAGGAGTGAATAGGGCGCAACATCTAAGTAGATTGCGCACTGTACTTGGTCGACTACAGGACGCAGGCCTAACGCTCCAAAATGCCAAATGTGAGTTTTTTAAAGAGGAGCTAGAATATTTAGGTTATGTAGTTGATAAGCATGGGTTGAAAAAGTCACCCAAAAAGGTTTCAGCAATATTAAACGCTCCAGTTCCAAAAGACGTTGCTAAACTACAATCGTTTTTAGGTCTTGTAAATTACTATCGTAATTTTGTGCCTAATGCTTCATCAATTCTCAGTCCTCTATACGCATTGCTACAAAAAAATTGTAAATGGTGTTGGACTCCAGAGCATAATGCCGCTTTTAAGAAAATAAAAACATGTTAGTATCGGAACAAGTTTTAGCTCATTTTGATACAAACGCAAAAGTAATTTTGACTGTAGATGCTTCTCCGACCGGATTAGGTGCCATTCTGTCACAAGAAGATGCTACAGGGTTGGAGCGGCCAGTATCATTTGCGTCGCGCACGCTGAATGTTGCGGAGCGCAGATACTCGCAAATACAGAAAGAAGCGACAGCCATCATATTTGGGGTTCGTCGTTTCCATCAGTATCTTTACGGCAGATCTACTCCTTTTGTTCTTCGAACTGATCACAAGCCCTTAATTACTATATTCGGGCCTCATCGCGGTATACCCGAGATTTCTGCAAATAGATTACAGAGGTATGCACTTTTCTTAAGTGGTTATAATTTTATAATAGAGTATGTCAAAAGTGCTAATAATAGCGCAGATTATTTTTCTCGCGCAAGTTTAGATGATTGTGACTCATGTGAGATGGATGATCACGTAGCGCACGGAGTTTCAAGATACGTTGAGGATAAGGCAACTTATGTTAATTTTGTTGTAGACTCTAGCTTACCTGTAACGCTTCAGAGGTTACGCGAAGAAACTCAAAAAGATGTGATATTATCTAAAGTGATAAAATATATTTTGAATGGCTGGCCGAAAAAAAGTTACAGACGAAAATATACGTAAATTTTTTCTTTGTAGAGACCAACTTTCATTTGAAAATGGTGTGATCATGCGAGGTTTTAAGGTTGTAATTCCTAACGTGTTACAAGCAAGTTTATTGTCAGAGCTTCATAAATCACACTTAGGCATTGTAAAGTCTAAAGCTGAAGCTCGTAGTAGACTTTGGTTTCCGGGTATCGACAAAGCGATAGAATCTATGATTGCTGGCTGTGAAATTTGTACACAGCTAAGACCGTCACCGACGCGGGCACCGCTTGCCGTGTGGCCACACCCGTTACAACCATTTTATAGAGTTCATGTAGATTTCTTAGGTCCTATTAATGGTGAGTTATTTTTTGTCATTGTGGATGCACATTCCAAATGGGTGGAAGTGTACAGAGTGAATTATACTTCTTCGGCCACAGTGATAGCAAAATTATACGATTTCATGTCACGATTCGGGTTGATTCACACGTTGGTTAGTGATAATGCTACATGTTTTGTTTCTGAAGAATTTACGAAATTTTGTTTAGCGAATGGAATATCGCATGTAACGTCGCCCGCCTATCATCCAGCTAGCAATGGCCAGGCGGAGAGCTATGTAAAAATTATCAAAAAAAGGTATTAAATCCTGTTTGTTATCTAGTAGCAATTTAAAGAACGTTACGAAAAGTTATTAAAATACCTTTTCGATTACAGAAATTCGGTTCATTCTACAACTGGGTCTTCCCCTGCGCAGTTAGTATTTGGGCGGAAACTTCGTTCGCGCCTAGATTTTATTAATCCTATTTCACCGCCATCCCCTTCTGAATCTCTTACCAAATTTGTGAAACGACAACAGTGTTCACAGAGTAGGGCCTATGGAGGTTCCAACAGACAAAGTTTTAAAGCGGGTGATGTTGTTATGTACAAGAAATATCAAGGAAATAAACAATTTACTTGGAATCGTGGCATTGTTACCAAACGAATAGGCAAATTAACATATTTAGTTACGGACTGTACGACCTTAGTGCAAGTGAAAAAGCATAAAAATCAACTCGTAGGAAAGTCTCTTCCTCCTATCTCTAATACCAGTGACGTCCTGGATTTTACGCCTGAACTTTACGAGACAGATACGTCTCCAAGGGAGGACCAAGCGATTGTGTCGCAAAGTTGCACCAGAGAGGGAGATGGAGATAACGAAGTGGCACTACCCGAGGCTCCAGCTGGAGAAAATGAAGTGGCACTAGCCGAGGCTCCAGCCGAATTACCGCTTCAGCCAAACCTGAGCTCTGATGATGAGTTTTTTGAGGCTGTGACATCACATTCGGAAAACCAGTGCGTTCAAGATGGGACGTCAGGTTCAGAATGTCAGGTTGCTCACGAAACTGAGAATCAACTTTCCTCGGAGCAAAGGCCAGGTCAATCGGAGAGATTATTACGCCAAAAACAAAGAGTTGATTATAAAGCTTTCTTTTGTATGGACTTGTAATTTGTTATTTTAGTTTATGTTCTGTTATTTAGTTGTACCTTAATAATACTTATGTTATGGGGGAGAAATGTTATATATATGACTGGCAGGTTTAGACCTGTCACAATAAAGACGTCAGTGCGTTATTGACTGTCAACGAGTTTGCATTAAATAATTACATATTTAACAGATATAAAAGAAAATTTTGACATAAAACGATTTATAATAACTTTTCTCGAAGGCTTAACGATAAAGTAACTTTTCAAAGGCTGTTCCATTTAGTCGCTTGTCACTTAAAATTTGCTTGATTCAATAAAAAAACAATCAAAGCGGTGTCATTTATTTTTGAATGAGCAAAAAAGCGGCTTTCATCAGAATTCTATTAAAAATAATACCATTCGCGAGACGTCTCGTTAAAATTAAAATAGGAGTCATTCGTTTCATTCAATCGGTTGACCCCGACTATGATTCTTTATTTTTATTTGATTACACTCCGATAGCACGCGTATAAGAAAATTTTGTTCGAACGATATATTTATTTATTTATTTACTAACTTCTCCGTTCTTTATAATTTGGTATTGCCTTAAACGACTCACACTAGGCTACGCCTGTATCGTGAGACGTTTTTACAAGAATATCTTATATGCAGTAATATACCATGGAATCTCCAGTAGTGCGACGATTATTATTAGTTAATTTTTCAAAATGGTATTAAAGATATATATACGCATTGTTTGTTTAAATTTCATCTGAGAATTGAAAATATTGCGATAGTTTATGCATATTTAGCAATATATAAAGAACATCTATTGCTATTTAAGAAAAATCATGGCAAACAAATTTTCACTCTCTACCTCGAGATTTTATTATTTAATTTTAGTATCCCCCCAGCTAACCCCCCCCCCCCCCAAGCAATTCTTGAGCGCTCAGTCTACACACTTAATGCACGAACATGCACGGAGAGACATTTGCCGCGGCCCCAGGTACACAGTTCAGTGTGTATACCTCTTAGTTGTCAATAGACATTGAGGCTCATAAAGGCTCGCGAATATTTCCAAGCCTTCTCTCATCTGCTCATCTTAAAAGAGTTCCTTTTGCTTCCCCCATACTTCCCTTCCCCAGACATCCCCTCTCAACTTTCCCCTGGGTCCTTGCAGGAACTAAGTCTGGGGATTCCAAAATTATATTCGTAGGTTTCCTAAGGTGTTGATTGCGGGGACCGATACACAATTTTTTTTTTTAAATATACTACGTAATTCATACTCGGATTCATTATTAATTACCTATGAAGTATTTCTTAAAGTGCCTCGTTATTTAGTCAAAAGAAAAAATATATTTTTCAAAACGCTGAAAAGTCGAACATTCCTTTGTTTTCCAACAGGAAAGAACTCGAAATACCTTTAATAGCCATGAAGAACAATTTACTTCCTTCCAAGAAAGTGCTTTGTGATGTTTTACTTTGATAGTCTTATTTAACAGATAATTATTAAGTAGCTTCCTTCCATACAATTTCTTTGAAAGAGATCAAAGACTATGTGGCCGCTGAGAATACATTAAATTTAATTAAATTATACTTTGTTTCTATCTAAATTTTCGTAAATCGAACACTATGAGAAAAAAATAGTTTTAACTAAAAACTTCTATCATTATAATAGGTATTACTAAATTAGGTAACGTCATGGTTATTTTCATTTTAATTAAATAATACTCATCTTTCTGTTCCTATCTCATTAATTTTGAGAATAAAATTGAATTATCTAAGTTTTTATCATAGAAGATTTCTAATAATCACGGATGATAAATAAACCGCCGCCATGATTATTGTGTTCTATAATTTTACCAACAGGAAAATTTTAAAACTCTTTTTTCAACATAAATAAAACAATTCAACGATTTTTTGTTTCATGACGAATTTTGCTCAGATTTTATGATTGAACGCCTGCCTGGCGTCTACTTACCTCTTGGTATATAAGGAAAATCGTATTAGAAAAATCCTATCAATAGCAAATGAAATATTTCTTCCACAGACAATAAGCGTAAGTATTACTATCGAGTATTTCAAGTTACCATCAAAGTCAGGCCTGGGAGCAATGAGCTAATAATTGTGGATCGATGTTTGATGCTGCCTATGTATAACACGCTTTTCGCCTGTTTGGCCAAAACATCATATTTAATATCTCTGAGAGAATTACAGTGAAATATACAGTACCTGTAAAAACTTTTGGAGGTAAAGGCCAAGAATCCCAATTTAATGATACTGTGGGCGAAGAATAGGACTGTGATTGTATTTGCAGTCAGCTCGTTTACTTCATCAGCGTACATCGCCATGTTGACGCCCATGCATACAAACTGAACAAAGATCAGAATAGCGTGCACCGTGGAATACATCTTCCGCAGAAGCATGGTCATTCCAGAGTTATCTAAAATGAAAGACTTATATATCAAAGGTTAAAGGACTTAAAGGTTTTGTAGAGACATGAAATGAAATGAATGAATTGGTCGTCTAGGCAAAAACATCTCTTAGGAGACATAAAAATCAGATACTAATGAAGATATATCTAAAAGTAATTTAAATGCAAGTAACTAAAACAAAGATGCAGTTTTAAAGTAAATTCCACCTTATCTACCGAATCGGAAACTTATGAGCTCCAGAGTATTAAACGATCTTAAACTTTTGGGTCCGAAAAAATACGAATTTTATGGAATAGAAAAAAAATGGTTCCATTAAATCGAACATGCGATCCTGGAATATGTCCGCAATAAAAATTCATGGAAGTGAGCATTAAAATATAGAAATATCAGTCTCGATTATAGCTTTTTACGATCGTTTTATGTGTGAAGATAGCGATAAGCGCATATTTCATATGTGTTTTATTGTTCTATAAAAAGTTAACCTGCATAATAATTGAATAGGAAATGTCCTGATAGCTGCAGCAATTTGATGTTTGGCATCACATCGGTCACCAGACCCTGTGTTTTCACTTTGGCCATCATCTGTAAGAGAGTTGCATTTGAAACATATAAAAAAAATATTATTAGCTCTCAAAAGTTTATCTTACATAAAGCAGATATAGCATTAATATTTGTAGTCAGCCACAAACGTAGCTAAACAAATTCAAAATTTCCAAACGCTTCTGTTCACATTCGTCACAATGTCCACATTAACTGTAATCGAAATACTTATCTTCATCTAAAATAAATTAAATCCTCTGAATTTTATGTTACTGAAGAAAAATCGATCTTTGATACGTAGTAAATCTTTATTAGCGATTTAATATTTTGAATTTGTTCAACTACTTTTGTGGCTGACACATTAAAATTAATTAATATTACTGCTTCTAAGCCAAATAAAGCACAAAATTTTCACACACTTAAAATTTAACCAACTCTAAGAACAAACCTTGGCGGATTATTATTTTTCCTCCGAATTCAAAATAATATCTTCAAGATTGTCTACAGCCACTCTATCTTCAGAATCGCTGATTTAATCACCAACACGTCTACCAGGAACGCCAGTTGAAGGTAAACTGATCGATTTCTTCCTTCGTCGTTCACCAAGTTTTGCACTGACGTGTACGGTTCAAAGTCGTCAATACCAATGGCGTGGCCACAAGAAGCCGTGAGAACTGCCGCATCGGGTCTCTGGGCTATTTCTTCTACATTATTAACTCATGTGTGTTTATTTAATCTATTGGGTGGTGTTTCAATGTTAAAACAATTTTACGTTGCGTTGTTCGGTTTTTATTTCTATTCAAATATTTGATTTCACTGTTTGGATTGTACAAATTGCTAGGTTATTGTTTGTTTGGAACGAATCGTAGAAAATATAAACAAAATAGCTTCAGTAGACTTTAATTTTTCTTGGAACGGTTGTTTACTATATAATTCTAGGAATGAAAAAGTAATCCATAGTATTCGTTTTAAAGGGCTTAGGCACTCGTTGCATTTCAGAAGCATTTGCTTTTAATTTATAAGAAAAAGAAAATTATGAAGAGCTTAATAATATTAATATTTATGTTACCTATTTAGTTAGCTATTTCTACTAATTGAGGACTGAGAAATATCCATGATGGTTATATGGAAACCTAACTAGTTAGACTTTAGATATCATTTTCACACACAAACATCTTGAGTATTAGTTTCCTCTATGAAACTAATACTCAAGATCTTAATCAAAATTCCACCAGACATTCATAAATTAAGGGTTTTAACATTAACTTTACTCTACCCTAATGAAATATAAATGTTGAACTAAGCTCTACATTCCCGCCTTTACACAATTGTAATATCTTTGTTTTACTTTTCATATCTCTTAATAAATCCTAATGTGAACCTTACGGCGATCATATTAAGGATGAAAATATTTGAATGCAAAGTTTTGGAAATACAAAATAACTTGCAGTATGGTGTTAGAAGGGCAGTTGTGAGAAACAGTAACTTAAGCTGAGAATTGAACGGACCACAGTATAAAGGGATCAGTAGTAATAATGATAATTATGAGTACCTTGGTGGTGTTGTTGTATTATGGTAAGACTGCATTAATGAGATTTCAGATTCGTTCCCCGGTTCGGGTTAATTGATATTGGGTTTTTTTCTGAGTATCAGCCCGAAGTCTAGAATTTGTGCTCGATATGGTGATAGGCTTGCCCCCTATGACATCATGGGACGGAATACACAAGGTGAAAAGTGGGTGCGCCAGTCACACTTCTGCCTACCCCTTCGAGAGTAAAAGACGTGGGTGTGTGTGTGTGTGTGCGTGTGTATAATAATAATGATCTTCATTTGCTGGTGTGATTTGTGAGATATTAATTAGATGAACCCTTAAGATAAGGTAAGGATCGAGTCGAACTCGCATTGTCGTTAGTCCCGGCAGGCTATACAATAGTCAACTTTATAAGTACATTTTATGACATAAATTTCAAAGAAATTATAGTCTGTAATTTATGTATTATGAACTTCATGGTACTTATATATAAATATAATGCCCGCTTTATTTAAATAGAACAACGCTGAGATATTTTAAATGGCCACGTAGAGAATTAAAATGTAAAATTTACAAAAAGATAATCTTACTCCAGGTTATGGTTTATCTTTGTATCAAATTTAATCCAAATCAGTTGAGCGGTTTCAAACATCCAAACCTCCATATTATCCTTCACAAAGTTTTTCATTCATACCTGTTTATATTATTTTTATGTAAATGAACAGCTTTCAGAACTCTGGAACGCTTTAAGTAATTTTGGGTTACTGTTATTTTAATTTACTGTGTATACTGATATTAAATCTCTACCATTAGTCTGACTTAATCACTAGATTTTTGGATAGAAGAGAACATGACACAGAACAAATTTAGCGGAATATGTTTGTTTACATTATATTCACGTGTGCTGCGTGAAAATAGACTGTATTTACGTAAAGATACGGTCCTAAAAGCATGTCCCACGTATAGTCTCAATGTATCAAAATATTTAACTTTACTCAAATAAAAGGTCATAATAAATAGTTATGCTAAAAAAAAAAGGTCATAGTTTTGCTAAAATATAACTTTCCGCTTTAATTCTTAAAGATTAGACAGGGGTGCAATTAGAGCATCCAGATTTCGGCAGGCTTCTACCTGGCATGATCTTGCGCATGACTTCGAGACGCCGGGTTATCGCTATACGAAATAAATGGTCTATTATTTTTATTTTTGCCGGACTGTATTATAATAAAAATACTAGATAATAGATACCTCACTCTCATGAATACGAGAGTCCGCCAGGATTTATTACTGCAATATTTTAAATCTTTGCCCTCAAACTGCTGCTTGGGAGTACTTGTGGAAGAACTGTTATTACAATTCGAAAGTAGTAGCTCAATTATAAGGGAAAATAAATGTAAAACGTTTGACACAGACCAACCTGACGGCAAGAGCTAAGTAACAGCAATAACTAATGCAGGAGAAATAGGAAAGAACGGTTTAAACAGAACCCGAAGAGACGAACTAAAAGACTAGTGGACAAATGTATTTCCAACTCCATCTTATCTTTGTTTGGTCAAATTCGATAAGGGTTAAGGCTAATTAGTGCTCCCCAAGTCTCCGAACTTCACCGTTTAGTGTCATAAAATACATGCTATAGCCGATCTTGGCTTACAGGAGTTGCAGTGGTAGATGTGAGGGCAGAAAAGTCTCGTAAGACACGAGCTAGTAACCATAAAACGTAATCATTAAACCTCATAAGCAGAAGATTGGCTAATATTACGTCGTTAATTTCCTCATTTACCGCCACAGCGTTATGACGTCCTACTAGACATTTCGTGCCAATTAATTTGCTAGTAAACATCTCATAGCTGTTTGTAGAAACATAAACTTTAATGAAAAACAAAATTACTGTGCTCATAATCATTTCATTTTATGTAGGTTAGATTAGGTTTCTCGTGTGAGAAGCCCTAGTGTTGTTAGGACCGCTGTGTTTATTTCTATCAACGAGTAAGCAAACTGTTTTGATGGGTTTGGGTATTGTCGTCAGTGTATTTACTGAGTATAAAAAGGGACTTAACATCTAATGCCTAAAAATGACAATCGTTAATGGATGCAAATCGTCGATAGAATAAGGAATCAGCGGCGATTCATGAAATTCATGGCACATTGTTTATTCTATCGTAGTAATAAAAAAATAAAAATCCGTAAATTATAGATGATTTGCTGCTAGCTGTTTAAAAGTTATTTGTCAAATGTTATAACCGTTTTTATTTTAGTCAATATTAGAAAGTTTCATAGAATTCAGTAACATAAGATTCCGTTAAATCTATTAAACACAGGGTTTGATAAAAAAGGTTTATATCACCTGAAAACATTAAACTTCATAGATAACTAGTCAAATTTCAAACAGAATTCCCATTACAATCCCAGCGGTAACCAACATTTTGTTAGTCAAATTGTTCGCCAACACTATAATGGGATTGATGTAGGGACCTAGTTTCCATCCACACTTTCCAACTTATATTTGTAATCATAACTTTACTAATTGGGTATTCTGTCTGGTACTTTGGGGAGGAGATTGGAAAGCTTATTTCAGGTCCTATAAGTTTTAAATTTATGTTTATTTCTTTATTTGTGTCATTTAAACTCACTAAATGGGTTGTAGAGAGTGGTGGCTGGATATCTAGACTACGAAAATGTTCAAGTATCAAAGTAATGTAATCTATACTATCGTATAAAACTGAAGAATTTGTTGAAGTAATGGTTCGAATTGAAAAAATCTTTTAATTTTGGATAGCCCATTTATCGAGGAAGGCTATATAATATCACACCATGACCAATAGGAGCGGAGCGTCAATGAAAAATGTTGCAAAAACGGGAAAAATCATTCCTTTTGAGTTTACGTTGAATCAATCAATTATATAATCAAGCTTTTAATCATTAAGAGAGCCAAGGGACATTATATTATGGTGCAATAGCAACAGATAGTTTGCTTACAATTAAAAAAAGATTTTATTAATTTACTACTGCTTATCAATTTAAACAAAATTCTCAAATGTTGCCAGCATTGAAAACAAGGTTTTTGACAAAAGCGATAGAAATTTAACAATCAAAGAAACGTTTGGAATATATTGACTTTTGAAACTACTAACATGATATGACCGAAACTAATTTCAGAACTGTAAACTGAAACTAGATTTACAGATGTAATGCGGCAGTTAAAGTTTCCACTGAAACTCAAATCAAATCAGCAGTTTGCTGTTTGTTTGGTAATTTCACAGATCTGAATACTAATGTGTTGTATGCAATTCGTAGACGTACGAAATACTCTATGCCTAATTGTGTGGATTTAATTACTGTAGTCAGTTACATTTTCTTATGACAAAAATGCGCAAAAAAACAATTTTTTCTTTGAAAAATCCTTTTCATTATTTCCACAGTGTACCAAAACGATTTATAGAATCATATCTTTGTTTGCATTTAATGCTAGGAGGTATTTTTTCAACCACCTAATTATTTTTTTGCCTTATTAGGCTTTTGAGATTATTGAAATCAGTGCCTATAGTTTTTCTTCAGAATAAGCCCACGTCCCGAAAGCGTGTTAAATCCATTACGATTTAAAGATCTTTTGATATAATTTAAATAGATATATAATGTTATTATCAAATGAAAAAAAAATATCAGTATAACTTCTTCTGCCAGCAGCCTTAAACTAAAACTTCTTAAACCTTCACTCTTCTCAAAAACACCCAACACTCAGCCTTTTCAAGAAATCACACCACTGCATAAAGGCTCGTGATCCAAGGACAGTGGTTGCTCCCTCTAGATGCGAGGTCGTAAAGCTGGGTGAAAGCGATGCCGTGATTAAAGTCTTCATTATCATCTGAAATTAAACGAGATATCACGAGGCCCCAACGTTCGCTTCTTAATGAAAATGTTTGTGCACGTATGTGGACCATTGTATGAGTGAAGGCGTTTGTTTTAATGTCAAAATATATTTAAAAAATACATCTATACGTGTTATAAAATAAAGTCTCCTTTTCTGTCTGTGTGTTATTGATTTTCTCAAAATTTACCGAACGGATTTTTATAAAATTTGCTCTGGAGATAGTTTAAGACCTTAGGAAGGTTAGGCTACTTTCGATCCCGATTAACTACATCTGGGCCTTGAATAAACTATTAGCTTTGATGTTATAGCGAAACGCCATTAGTGCATCGTCGCGTCGGTTAGATTATTGATTAGCAGTAAAAAAATCTTTACCTTCCTTGACGTTTCTTTTACTAAAAATAAACGCATGAAAGATTCTAGCATTGTGGATATGGTGTTCGATGATCAATTATCATCACAATATTCATTATTGTTTATATCTCTCCGACTACTAAAAATACATTTTTAATCCAAATCTTTCTTATATAATAAACGTGAATTGTTGAATTAATTAGATGTTTTGTAAAAGTAAACATAAAAGCAACTATACGAATTTGGATGAAATTTTGCCACACTGTTAAGCTATCCCTTGGATTTATACATAAACTTTTATGCCGCTAATCTTATGATTTAAGTAGATAGCACTGGCATCGTACATTATTTTAGGAACTTTTGTAGCGGGTAAAGCATTTCACGCAAGCGAAGCCGCAAGCAACGTCTAGTATTTTATAATTTTATGTTTTCAACAAGAGATAATGAAAAAAAATATTAGGCACATTGTTTTTTTTTTTAATAAATCGCTAATACCTTGATGCTTGCGCCCCATAATCCTTTGGAACTTAGAGCTTCAAAACGTCTCGCAGACTCATCGAGTGTGTACCTACAAGTACAATTATACACGACGCTACATCCAACCTAAAATGACCCCAAGTATCGTATGAGGTAACGACTTCGTGTCCTCGCATATATGGATAATGGACGCCCAGGGATCTTCTTATGTTGGAGGTAACATCTGCTACATTTGCTACGTGATAATCTGACTTTAGCGATGGCATTTCATAATTAGTAAGATTAAAAGATATTAGCACGTATTTTCTTTAGTAACATGGGATAATTGTGAAAAAGTAATTTTTCCAAAGGTTTTATTAGGTTATTAATACAATTATTTCTAATATTTTTTTTAATAAGGTCAATATTTGATGGTGCTTGCAGATCCAAAAAACAGATGTTGAGATATCATCATTCAAGTTATGATTATTCATAATATTAATTTTAAGTATTTGACGATGTTAAATTGACTTTGAGTTATCTTATTTAAGATTTCAAAGCGTGATCATAAAATTCTAGCCATAAAATGCTCCGATGGTAATCACTCTAACTCATGTATTATATCCGACAGTCAAAAAATAATTAACAAAAATATACCTTATTTCATCCCTGTTAAAGTCGCACTCAAAGGGCTCGCTGCAGCTGATCGATAGTTGACAATCAAGTGATAGGCTGGAGTTATACAAAAATATATATATTGAGTTTTTTTATTAAAGGTAATTTGGAACTGCTGAACCAATTCTAAAATTTACTTGACGAAAAGAAAACCACTTTAACTCCGAGTAATATAAACTATTTTTATTCGATAACCTTTCCGAGGATATTTTAAATAGAACGGAGCCGCGGGCATAAGTAGTCTTTAAATATACTTAACTAAATCAAAGTGTATGAACTCTAAACATGTATTTTGATTATGGCCGGACTTTAGGGCAGGTCCCGAGAGTAATACGATTCTTAAAGTTTTAATATTTATCACAATTTAATTGTAACACATTGCGGTACCTCCGAACAAATACCTTTATGTAGCCCCACTAATTACGAAGTTTGACAAAGCTTGGTTAAAATTAAACTATTTTACGGATTTTATTACGGTTTTAATAATTTTAGTTTTCTCCCAACGTTTCGAAGACTGCAGCTTTCATGGTCACGGAGAGGACTGAGGTGTTATTCATCCGCAAAATTAAAGTTACATTTACCTACATTTTACAATTATACAACTTTTTTAAATTTTTTGGCTATTGGTAGTCCGGTCTATACAGAATGAGCTCACAGTGTCTTTAAGTTTCAAGACACAGTGTCTTTGGTTATTTTCCGATCATGTATAGAGTAGACATATTTATTTATTTACTCTATATTGTATCAAACAGAAAAAAATTATACAAAGAAGAAAAGAGAGACAAAAGGCACATATACAAATGGCGGTCTTATCGCTCTAGGCAATGTCTTCCAGACATACATATCAATATTATTTAGGTACACTACCGATTATTTTATCCACGAAGGTGCGCCCCGCTATTTTCAATAAACGCTTAGTGTAGTTAAGCAGCAAGAGGTGTGCACTCTACGATGGATAAAATTTGGGAAGGTGCAATACCGCGTAAGTGACATAAAAAGAGTATAAGAATATCAATCAAATGTGTCGTACAAGTACCAATTTTAATCCCATTACCCAGCGACACCTCGCAACGCCCCAGATCAAAAAATGATGGGGCGCGTCTTCGTGGATGACATAAACTATGACTTATACAGACACTTTGTAACGTGTGACTTCTACTTATTCATTGTTTTTAAATAGTAGATATTTTACCAATTTACAGTTAGAAAAAGCAAACTACAAATCAACATCTCGTACTTTGCGTTTCCAAATTATTTTTCTTTAACTAAGCAAATTCTTTCATATTTATATACATAAATAATTTGCAAATGCTACGCAATTTTGGAACATCCGTTCGTATAAAATTATAGTTCTCAATTCCCCAATAAATCTCTACCATTAAATGTCACAATACCCAATCAGCACATTATAAAGACGAATTACCAGCGTGCTAACGTGGGTAGTGTCTGGGCTTTACAAATTGGCCGAGAGAAACTCGCCTCACGTACCTAACGACCTGGGGAATTTAATACCTGTCTCTTGAAAGGGAACGAGGCTTTTAATATTTCTTCAGGATACGCGTTGCGGACTAATAGATTTGGTACTCTAACATAAACAATAAATTTTATTTCTGAATATATCGTAGCAGTCATTACAAATGCTTTTATTCGAAATTCTTTCCTTGCGAACACCATATCGATATTTATATAAATGCGAAAGTAATCCTGTCTTCTGTCTCACTTTCATAACTAAACCCCGGTTCTGGGGGTTCTTTTGATGACAATTTTTACAGAGTAACTTTAAACTATTAGAAAGGATATAATAATATCAGCCCTGTATTATATACCGTCCCACTGATGGGCACGTGCCTCCTCTTCTACTAAGAGGGATTAGGCCTTAGTCCACCACGCTGGCTTAGTGCGGGTTGACGGACTTCAGATACCAATTTTTTTTTATATAATACTTCTCAGGGATGTAGGTTTTCTTCATGTTGTTTTCCTTCACCGTTAAGGCAAGCGATAATTTACAAAGAATACACATAACGTTTTATGGAAAAATTAGAGGTTCGTGCTCGGCAGTGGTTCGGCAGTCCGTACCACTCCCAACCAGGCTATCACCGCTATAAGAAAGGATATTTAGTCTACTTTTTGTACCGGAATGTGCATACCGAAACGATGTCTCCTGATTGTTTTTCCATGTGGGCTAAGCCGCGTGATGATGCGTAAAAAATAGTCGAAACTTACTTATGATGGTTATATAAATTTTCTTTCAAGCTGTATTTATTTTTCACTAATTGACCCGATAGACGTTGTCCCGTCTTAACTATGAATTTGCAGCGCGCATTCTGCCAATCGCTTACAGTTATTTTAAACAATTGACAGATATATAAAATTAATATTTTCGTTAAGTTTTCATTTCATTTCTATATTTAGATATATTATATAGATTATTTCGATAAGTGTTGGATACAAAATAGTTTAAATAATAGGAAACCCACATTAGTATCGAATTCTATCACATTAACGACCCAGCCGTTTCTTTGTACCTATATTCCGCATACCAATATCTATTGAATTCTCTTGAATATTCCAGATAAATGTCTCCACCTTTTCACACAAGTCACATACCAATGGCGATATAGTTTCGCTTACAGATTTGCATTTAAATTAGATATATATTGTAGATAATACAAAACATGTGGGGTCATCTCGCGTGTTATATAAAACCTTCGTGACTGCTACATTTAGATACTAATGGAATTATCATTTAAAGTATTTAATGTTTATCAGAATTCGTAAAATATTAGAACTCATTATGATATATAAGTATATTGTATTATAAAGCACTTTACTATGACGTCACTCCTTTTTAGTTTTATATAAGAAAAATATTTTTGTGTGTGGTCTTCTTTACTTAATTTATTCATAATTCTACTACATTTTTTTTTATTGTAACATAACATAGTTTGTGAGATAATGGCTGTTTGATGCCAAAATAAATAAACAATAATAATAATAGAATGCCACAACTATTTTTGAGAATTTCAAATATGTTTAAGAAAATTATACTTTGATTCATATTTTCATGTGTCTAAAATTCATTTTCTCTTATTCTCATAATGTCGATAGAATAAACCTACAGTGCGCTCGATAACACAAGTTCTCGATACAAACATTATAGCTGAATAATTAACTGACCAACTCGCTATTGGTCCACGTGTCATCAATTATAATAGGTAACAAACCACGAATACCACTCTTCCAATGTAAAATCGATGTAATTACTTTTTAATAGCGTTGTTTTCGAATTGGCATGTAGATTTATTTGTTGGTCTACCGAATCTCGTAAATATTACGAATGCGAAAGTGAGAGACGTGGTGATGGTTGTTGTAGTAAGGTCACAAACTTCTGGAATTAAATTGGATTTTTTTTTGTTTTTTTACGGGAACGGGAAAGAGATCCCACTGCACCTGATGGTAAGTGGTGTGGAGTCCAATAGAATGTCGACTAATGGGAGATGATTATCCCTTGACAGTCGACACAATTATGCCGGCCTGTTGAAGCCGAATATGTGTGGATGTTTACAACTCACAGACCATGCCTGAGATTATCATGTGGTTAATTTTTAGCATGAAAATGTACACAACTATTATATCTCTAAAGGTTGTTGACGCGATCTGATGAATAGGTACACCTTGTTAATAATTTTAGGATGATGTAGGCTCATGCTCCGAGATTAAAAAAAACTATTAGAAGGCTCAACCCTAACGTTATTCTATGGATTCTTAAGTC
The DNA here is from genome assembly GCF_014839805.1 of Manduca sexta. Taxonomy (NCBI): domain Eukaryota; kingdom Metazoa; phylum Arthropoda; class Insecta; order Lepidoptera; family Sphingidae; genus Manduca; species Manduca sexta. Next base: position 8,026,186 of record NC_051123.1, read on the forward strand.
AACAATTAAATACTTTCTAACCAACATGCACCAAAACGATCCAAATACACAGTGTCTAGCCAAATGTATTTTTGTATCTACAGTTCAATAACTTCGAGAACATCAATAAATAAAGTTAAGAGAATATTCCAAGAAATTGATGCCATCAAGATAGAAATAGGATGTTTGCGAGATACCCAGCTAAAGGCGTTTCTAAATATAATTTTCGATCTTGTGTTATAAAACTTACGATAGATCGATCTTTAAATAAAAATATGTTAGCTGTAGATCTTAATATTAAACCGATGCCATATAATCAGTCACGCAACACTTTCTATTTAAATTTTTTCGTAAATTCAAAGCAACTTGATATTTGAAAGAAAAATGAAAATCAGAGATCTATTTTTATATTCAATTCGAATATAAAAACTTCGGAACAAATTTGAACTTGTCTGGGACTTTCAATTCTGATTTCACATTTCAGTCAAACAGATGGTGCCAATTTCTTTGAATCCTTTCTACACTTGTAAAGATACAAATGTCCCCAATGCAGAATTAAACATGAGTTTGGAGTTTCTTCACAAGTTACTGATTGGGCGAGTTTTGTTATGACTGTTTTCAAAGATTTCATTGAACAACTTTTGTTTATAATTTAACTAGCTGACTCGACAGATGTTGTCACGTCTTAACTATACATTTGCAGCGCGCATTCTGTTAATCGATGATAGTTATTTCAAACAATTGACAGTTAAGTATACAAAATAAATATTTCCGTTAAGTTTTCTTCAATTTTCTAATTTTTTGCGCAATTTTTTTAATTTTTCTTTCATAAGAACCTTCTCTTGACAATGACAAACACAACAAAAAACATAGTGAAATCGGTCCAGCCATTCACGCGTGATGGCGTGACCAAGGGAAATAGGGATTCATTTTTATATATATAGATAATTGTACGTTGCAACCATACATTTTCGTAGGTCAGCAATTATTCGCTGCGCATGCGTCCCAATTACTTCAATATAAAACAAATCAATTTGTTTCCATAGCACAGTTCATATTGAGCCATCACGAGCACAATTCATACTTAGCCAACAAGGGCCGAGTTTACGTTCAGCCAACAAGGGCCGCGCGCGCTAGCTTGTCATATCATTTACCATCAAGTGTATCATCAAGTTTATCTCATCAAGTTTTTGGACAATACAAGTTTATCAGTATTTACAGCATTTCAATTATCACACAAATAATGTATGATTCAACAAGGAACCGTACAATAATAATAAAGCTCACTTTGCGATATTGACAATCATACATTTTCAATTGCTTTCATTCAGACATCACTTCGAATGGTAAGCAACACGAGCTCCCATTAGAAGAAACATCACCAACCGAACTCTAAAATAAATGCGTTACAAATCTTCACCACTATACACTAAACGTGGCGTATTAGAAAGACACTTGGGTCGCTCATCGAAAATGTTAGAAATAAGAACGCGAACTGGCACCTATAATCAATTTATTCTTTTATGTCCTGTCACTTGACTCGGTTCTCTTCGACACCGGCGATCATGCCATTGCTATACTAGCCCTAGTCACTGATAGTTGATTGTATATTATTATGTTATTTACAATAAATGTATTTATCGTTCGATCCTTGGGGGCGGCCTATGTTCAGCAGTGGAATTCCTGTGGCTGAGATGAATGAATGAAATGTTCGATAGGTAATGACCAGATTTTCATCAGAAAATCAGCACTGCAGTAATATTACACCGTACTGCAGTAAGGAGGCTGAATAAGGGTTCCTATAATATTGATTTACATTTCTCATGTTTAAATTTGTATTTTTTTGTCCTACCGATAAATCTTTACATAATATTATAACATAAGTTCTCCCGTCGCACTGTGTCTGTCTGACTGAACGCGATAAACCCAAAAACCGAACGGATTTCATTTAATTTGATATGGAGATAGTTTGACATACTGGAAAGGTGGAGAACTTAGGTTCTAAGTGATATTTTGGTTTTTCTGTTCAGTATCGGCCTTCAAAATTGTGGTTTTCATATAGGCGTTCAGCGTATGAGTTCCATATCAATCGTATTAATGTCAACAACACATCATTAAGCGACGATAGCCTAGTAGGGTGTGGAACGGACTGTCAAGACGAATGTCCACAGGTTCAAATCTCAAGGGCACACACCTCTGACTTTACTAAAAAATCATGTGTGTACTCTTTGTGAATTTATCGTTCGCTTTAACGATAAAGGAAAACATCGTGAGGTAACCTGCACATCTGAGAAATTCTGTATAGAAATTTCGAGGGTGTGTGAAGTCTACCGATCCGCACTAGGGCAGCGTGGTGGAGTAAGGCCTAACCCCTCTCAGTAGTAGAGGAGGCCCGTGCTCAGCAGTGGGCAAGTATATAATACAGGGCTGATATTATTATTATATTAACACATCATTATTTATCAAAAAAGGTAGCTGAAATTTTTACTTTTTTACTAAAAAAATTTGAAGTGTTAATTTACCCCTAAGTGTTGGCCCAGCCATTATGGCAATCTGCTAACCCTCATTACCTGGAAAGACCAGAATTGAAATTATTAGGGAATAAGAATTAATTTACTAAAGCCTAAAAACAAAAATCATAAAAATCTTCCTTCAAATTTTGTCTGCTAAAATCTGCGGCCCGTTGTACATTTCAGTCGTCGCGTCCTCAACAGAGTGCCATTCAACATCGCCCTAATTAGGAACCCCTTAGCGCCGAAACTTTTTCGAAAAACATTGAACAGCCAAACTTATTGCTAGGATTTTTACTGTATTGATAATAATTTTATATACACTGAGTAAAGCATCTTAAGAATATTATAAATCAAAAGCTTATAAAGATGATTGCATAGTTTTATAGGTTAAAAAAGAAACCGCGGGGAGAATTTGGAAGATATTTAATATACAAATAGTAGCGGTGGTGATGGTAGTGGTGGTATTGGTGCTGATGGTGATGGTGATGGTGATAATCTTAATAGAAGTGGTGGTAATAGTCGTAGTAGTACCCACTACCCCATTTAACATATAGGCTAAAGTTTAATCCCCTTATTCATAGACGTTTTTTATCTAAGGACGGAGTATTTCTGTGATAACAAATCTGTTTCTCAGTGCTGCCGGCATGGCAACCTTCGCAGTGCGTAGCCATTAGGCCGTTGTGATTGGCGAATATTGTTGTATCTTAATATTGAGTAAGCACTGAGAAACAGACTTGTTATCACAGCTTTACTCCGTCCTTAGATAAACAACGTCTATGGATAAGGAGGTAAGGTTCTACAATAGAGAACCCAACAAAGACTATAAAATGGGGATTTAAAGTAACCAGGATTTGAATAAGAAATCACCGCGTTTCAAATATCATAGATAGGGTATAAACTGTTAATTGGGCACAGCATGGACGTCTGGGTACTAAACTATCCATTATTCATCGGTTATTCCAATAACGGATCGACATTTGAACACTGGTATGTGACTGGAAACCCTAATGACGTATGTAGTGGCTCATTTGTCCACTCTCATAAACATACACGTTACGAATTTTAGTGATCCGTCAACATTTGACGCTTATTAATAACATTAGTGATCTATATCTTTTATTCCACTCTAATGAGAGAAATATACACCTCATTTGATATTTGGATCATTTATACGAACGGCTTCCAATCTGATGTCAATGAGACAGAATACTTCAGAGAAATTGTGTTAAAAATTATTGCCCTGAGATTTGAATACCTAGCCTACAATACATTGTCATTCTAGACCAGGATTTGAAAACTTGGCCCACAACATATAGTCACACCAAAAGACTAAGACCCGATTACAATTATAATAATAGTAAATATTGTTACTGATATATTATATACATGTGTATACCAAACTCGTGTGTGCTTTATAAATTCATCCGTGCTCCAAGTTAGCCTGAGCCCGGGGAATCGAAGGCAACCTGCGGCGATCAATTATAATTTTGTGGATAACACATGCTACGCGCGTACTTCTCGATTGACTAAATAACTAGAATGGCTCCAGGCATAGATATTGGCATTTCAGAAATATTTACAATTAATTTGTCGTGACCAGTTAAGAGATTGATATACTAGCTTTTGCCTCCGATTTCACCCGCATAAAACTCCGTACATGAGATAAAAAAGGAACACTTATGGATGATGTTATTTCCTAGCAGTCTCCGTGTTTAAATTGAGAATTACTGTGTTGCAAGAATAAAAATACCGTGAATTTACCTTAAATCAGTAAAACCAAGCTGTAATGAGGCGGGACGTAAACAGTTCGTTTTTAGACATTTCCGGTGACCAAATGCAATTCATTGGTGATACAGTAAAATATTACACGGTCAAAGTATTATCTTCTTACCTTGATGGTAGATTAGGGCCGGTACGGATTGCATTCACCATAATTACTGTCTACATGGAGACACTGCTTCCTCGTGAAATGTGAAAAAAGAATGGTAGATGTTCAAGAGACTAGTGCGTTCAAACAAAACCGTAAAAATAGTCTTTTAAAATATAATTTCCTTAAAGCTATTAGATAAATTGCCGATCTATGTAACGCTACGTTTAGCCTGGCAAGTTCTTGTAGCATTCTGCAAGTTCTTGTAGGACTTCTAAATGCATTTACACTAATGGCAATAATTTACTTTCATATACGTCATGCGACTTGCCCCCAATCCTGCACGTTTCTAAATTGATAGAAGTCAGCTTGTCATTATTGTTCACACTTGAGAAAGTAGACTTTTAAAATAAAACTATTTTTCTGATTTTATCACGCTTTTTTATATTATAATTTTCTCCCGACGTTTCGAAGACTACAGCTTTGGTGTTCACGGGGAGTTTGCCCCGATAAAATCCGAAATATAGTTTTATTGTAATGCCTAACATTCGCGTAATCATTAAATAGACTTCTGCAAATTTTCTTCATAATGTAAATCTTTATAAAAAAGAATGCGAATTATTAAATAACTAAAATCATGACATTTCTGAGAATCAAAACGAATCGCCAGCAAGATAGAGTGTCACTGGGCTATCGAAGAATGGCGAGAGGCTCTCGACATCGTCCTCATTAAAACGCCCTCTCGCGCCCCTCAAGTTTACCAGCCGGCGGCTCATTACGCGAAAACAAATAATGAACTTTATATCACTTGTAAAGGCCTTATTTTCGATATTTTCTCGATTAGAAATTTTTCGTTTTGCTTGTTTTGATACAATGATGAGAGATATCATTCGCCAGTCGACATAATTATGCCGGCCTATTTTAAATCGGATATGCATAGGCTGATCTCTCAGTGCAACAAATTTATGTGGAGCATCATACAACAGCCGAATTCCTGCGACTGAGCAATTTTTAAGATGAAAAAAACCAGATACAATTATTTCGGCCCGACCTGGGATTCGAACCAGGACCTCACAGCGGCAGTCGTACTCGTACCATGTACAAATACAACTACGCCACTGCGGCTGTCAAGATAAATTCTACATAAAGAGAAGCCAACAGGAATCGTATTATATTGAACCCACGCCACTGCTACTAACAAATCTATACATTATATAGCAAACACGTTCAACCTTCCGCAGCAAAGATACACAAGGATCATAATACTGCTGTATGCAGACAAGAAACAACTACAAACTAACAGTTTGTTGAACAACCCAATGCGGTGTACCTAAGCTGGTTCAAGCCGTGCATACGAACACCGACCTATGCTTGGTAAGAGTTTATTTGAACTCAGATACGACAAAATGTAAAACCCATAAATTATCCAAAAATAAGTTAATAATAATTAACACGCAATTAATTCAAATGTGACTTTGCTGTTCAGCAAAAGACGCCAAAGGCAAGAGCAAAAGATGAATTGATAAAGGTCGCAGGTACACGTTGTGTGCAGGCCGCTTTCGACAGGTCCGTCTGGAAATCTTTGGGAAAGGCCTATGTTCAGCAGTGGACTTTATGTGGTTGATGATGACGATGAAAAGACGCTAAGATCTATTTATTACTGAAACAACAATCTATGTATTAACAAAATGATTTTTTTTTAAACATTGAAAATCCAGCTGCAACATATAACAACCCAGAAATGCTGTTTAATATTATTTGGTACATTTTGGCATAACTCGGACAATTTATACTTTAGTGTAAGTTCAATTATTAATTATAAACATAGTTTATTATTTTTATTGAGAATGCTCGTATAAACTTTTATATTTCTCTCTATCATTATTTTTTTTCCATATTTTATCACATTATTTATTACACCTACCTACATCATCATCATCATATATTGTTTCATCTTTGAATTACCTAAAGGTTTACTGGTAGACACGGCTTCGGCATTCAATTCGCCTTAAAAATCCAAAAATCCTAATAACTTCTAATACGAGGTTCTCAAATACATGACGGTACAACAAAAAATTCAACATCCGTTATATTAAATCTTTCGCGCCGAAAAATCTCATTTTCCCGCGTTTACAACTATGTAATTTGCAAGACATGAAAAAGGTTTCCCTTCAACGAGATCGCCTTAATATAATCCAGCCAAAAACGTAGGTAAGGAAGCGGTTTTTGATGTTGAAACGTGCACAACGTGTCTTGAACGAGTTGCGTAATGCAAATGTGGCAAAATATTTTTGGATGTTTAACATATTCACTTTCATTTTCTTCGGTGTAAGGGTGCGCATAAGGTTCGTAACAATACAGTTTTATAGCAACAAATTCACTATTTTTTATTCAGGTGAATAACCACGAAATATTTCTCAGGGTGGCGACTGCAATGAAAACAATAAAATTTGCCAAGGCAGTACGTTGGCGTATTTTGTAAGTTCTGTACAGCATTATTCCTAGTTCTGGACAATCGAGGACTTACCATTAGAGGACTTAACTTGACTTCCAGGTCTATAACAACATCAGTAATAGATGCTCGCTTTTTTTTATTGTTTTAAATGACGAGACGAGCTTGCCGTTCGCCTGATGGTAAGCGATACTACCGCCCATAAAAAGTAGAAACACCATCCAACGCCGTGAATTACTAAATATTGTTTGGTATTCCACTGCACTCGTCATCCCGATACATGAGATGTTAAATCTATGTCCAGTAGTTACACTGGCTACTAGGTAGTTCTGATTGTGAATGAATTGAATGTTCTTCTGAATTATAAGTTTTTTTTAAATTTTCTGGACCGACGAGCATGCTTTCATCTAGTAACTTAATAAATTTCCCGGTGCGCTTTTAACGAAATATTTAAAGGTTCGTTCACATCGGTAGTATATTTGCTAATAAAATCGCTAGCATGTGTGAAGCTCGAGTTTATACATTTTAATAATTGTTCAGCTAACCAAGGACTAAGCAACCAACTAAGTTCTAGAAATATTGGATCTAAAACAATTCTGTCCATGTTTGTAATTCAAGTTCCAAACAAAGATTGTAGGTACAATAAATTTGTTGGATATTGTTTCCATTTTTTCATAATTCCTATTGTAGGGTAGATGATATTATTTTATAATTTTCACTTGCCAAAGTCGTGTGTAGTTACGGAGTTATATGCTATCTGAGATGAGGAGAACACGATATAAGGAAATTCCAGGCAAGGAACTACGAATCCATGTCAATGCATACATACATATACTCTCGTCAACTACCTCACTTGGCATGTCGTTTTCTTACCGAAATTTCCCTCCTCCTCCTACAAATTATATCAGTATTTTTTAATCGTCTCGTGTGAACAAACTCACGATATTTCCATAAAGCCAAGGGCTATTTTGGATGAACATTAATTTTTGTCGACGCTAATGCGATGCCGTTGACGCAGCTTCATTGTTCACTAAGCATTTGCACATTTCGCCCCAATTTAATTAATTTGAACAGAAAGTACTGTACTTGACGTGCGATAATTACACACATACTTAATCTTTGAGAATGTTTGTGTTTAAAAGTCACTTCTTTCCGCCATATTCAATAAACGATCTTGATCCCTTTTTTCGATCTATCTCAAAAATTGACCAATCAAAATAATATTTTGACATGCTTACAAATAACTTATTTTAATTGGTCTTGTTGTAATTGGTTTTAGTTGATTCTCGGAATCGGATTGCAGATTGAGATTGGGATCGCTTACTGAAAACGAATATTAATCTTTCAAATACTTATGTTCGTAGAATTTCTTTCTACACTCTGTTTTCATTCTAACCTAAAACCTACATAAATTAACTTTGAATTTCCAACATCACTTTTGCTGTGAAAAAAATGTTTCTTGATTATTAAACTACTCAAAAACAATTAGCATTTAAACAATGCTTCTAAAATGTACCACAAACATCACAAAACTATTATCCTGAGCTTCCATTAACCCATGAAATGTTTCGAACAAATAATTCGAGTTACGAACGTAATCTGACGTATGTTGATACGATTAGGATCCACTGCGGACCACCGATTGTGCGCGTAATGAGATCGAAGCCAGACTTATAGGCATTGAGTTGTGTAACAGATTACCGAGTCTATTTAGACGTAATAGTCATAGATGTACAGAACTGCGTCGGTAATGGTAGTAATGCTTAAGTCTGTTTGCCAGATAATAAGTATAGTAAAAATTAAAAAAAAAGCTCTTAATCAAAACTGTACCTAATTGTCTTTTTGAGAGACAATATATGTAAAGCTACCATGACTTTATCTATTTTTAAATTTAATCTTCATAAGCATTAAACTAAAAAAATCATAGTGTAACAAGAATTCTAATCTTATTCTTATTCGTAATTTAAAATGTCCATAGTTATAAATGTCATTTTATTGTTATATAGAAATAAGAATAATTATTCTTATACTTTGTTTTGACGTGTCATAATTGCAACTTTGTTCGCCTACATGATAAATATTTTTTTTTATTTTATAGATAAAAAGCCGCGACGGAAAACCACGAAAGGTTTTTGCATCGCTGCTGCATTCGACTTGCATGTATATGACACTTTGTTCTGCTGCCTTTTTTTCGCAGTAAAAATCCATGTTGTGGATGCCATTTTTGAACCTGGAGAACGGAAGAATGGTTATGTCAGATTCACCGGCCTTCCGACCCAGATGTCATTAAAATGCCCTCTGGATTTTGTCCCTAACAAGTTCATGCCGCTATACCGACTAAAACCTGCGATGGCCTTCTGCTGCCTGCGTACCATTTTCTGTAAAAAAATATAACTGGTACATAATAACACATAACTCTAGAAGAGGCCGTCACGTTCGAAAAAACAAAGGATTCTTATTAGTTAGATATTAATTATTACATAAGTATAGTGTTTGAGATAGAATTAGTTCAAGTATCTTATTGAATTTATAAAGATTTTTTTTTTTTTTTATAAATATTACATGGTTATCACTCGTATTGAGTTTTTCTACTGAATGTCAGTTAATTTGGAATTTATGTCCGATATGTCGATATGTCGTCTATATCACATCATAGGACAAATCACAAAACACACGACACAAAGTGGGTTTCCTGGTTTCATCTCTATCTGCCCCTTCAGGGATAAATGCGTGATGTTTGTTTTATGTGTTAAGCATAAAATAAATGAAATTTTATGAAATATTTTTGTGAATATAATCTATGTGCTATTAAGATGTATAAGTGTTCTGCCAAGATCCACTGATTCCATCAATCGCGTTCGACGCTTTATGAAACGAACATGAAAATAAGGATATTGATGAAAAAACTAAGAAAAGAAATAATACTGCTAAAGAAAGTTTAAATTAAAAACATAATTAACAAATAAAGAATTCTTCAAACAGACTGGTACGCTACAAATCTTTACTAATATATGAAGCCGAAGAGTTTGTTTGAATGCGCTAATCTCAGAAACTACTGAAGCGATTTTTTTTTCTCTAATAGGAAGCTACATTACTCCTAGGTGCTTGCTATGCGCTACTTTTTATCCCGTGAAAATATAAAGTGAGATTTTTATCCAGGAAAACTTTTTCACATGGGCACAGCCGCAAGCAAATACTAATCCTACTAATATTATAAATGCGAAAGTTTATAAGGATGGATGTATGTTTGTTCCTCTTTCATGAAAAAACTACCGAAACGATTTGGATGAAACTCTACAATAATATTGGTTAGACATCAGAATAACACATAGGCTACAATTTATAATCATTTTGTATAATTTGGTCATAATATAACAATACTTATCAAGTCGGAAAAATTATTCCGCAAAACTCCTTCACGCGGGCGACGCCGCGAGCAAACACTAATAATAGATAAAATAGAAAAAGAACCAATATCCTTCATTTTCCAGATATTAATTTCACATCTGTTCCACACATTTTCTTTAAGAGTATTTTTCTGTATTTCTAGCTGTGTATGAGTCTCGTGTATTTCTGATCGTTGGACATCGTCTTATTTCGAAATGTTACACTTGTTTATAGCATCAGCTAAATATAAGATTTTGTCCCTATTGTAAACTGACAAAAATATTTTCATACTAATATCTTTCCTCTTTTAGATTTTTATTAATAATAGTTTTGTTGTGTGCTAACTTATGCTCACGACTGTGCTCGCTTGGAAGAGTTTTTCAGAGATACTTAATTGCTTTTAGCTATATTTTTTATCTTTGTATCATTATACAGGACATAAGCTACATTTAGCTTATGTCCTTTCCAAATCTTAAACTTTCCATACCAAATTTTATTAAAATCCGTTTTTAAGATTATCACATTTAGACAGACAGGTGCAACGAGGGTCTTTGTTATATATTATGAAAGGATAATTTTTCATATATCCATAGGCTACAGTAACTGCTTACCATCAAGTGCGCTATTATTTCGTCTGCCTTTGCAAACAATAAAATATTGAAGCAATAAAAAAATATAGCATCAAAGTAGCGCAAAGTACAGAGTAAGCGCAGATATTCTTTATAAGTCGCACCGTTGTTTTATCTCTATCACAGCTGCTCGTGTTCACTTTAACAGCTGGACAGGATTATGAACCGTACAGTCCAGAAGATATATCTTTATCTGCTCGGATAGCAACCACCGTACAGAAGGAGTTAAGATACACCATAATAGCTTACGTAAGTGTGTCACTTTTCGGGATCAGACTGTGTATATTGGTTCTAAGAGACCGACATAATTTTGTCTGGCAAGGGGTAATCATCTCTTGTCAGTTGATATTCTATTAGACCCACTCCACTTACTATCAGGTGCAGTGTTTTCATTTTAATAATAATAATAATAATATCAGCCCTGTATTATATACTTGCCCACTGCTGAGCACGGGCCTCCTCTACTACTGAGAGGGATTAGGCCTTAGTCCACCACGCTGGCCTAGTGCGGATTGGTAGACTTCACACACCTTCGAAATTCCTATAGAGAACTTCTCAGATGTGCAGGTTTCCTCACGACGTTTTCCTTCACCGTTAAAGCGAACGATAAATTCACAAAGAATACACACATGATTGTTTAGAAAAGTCAGAGATGTGTGGCCCTTGAGATTTGAACCTGCGGACATTCGTCTCGGCAGTCCGTCCCACACCCAACTAGGCTAATGTCGCTTAATGATGTGTTGTTGACATTAATACGATTGATATGGAACTCATACGCTGAACGCCTATATGAAAACCACAATTTTGAATTTAGATAATCTCTTTTTATCGTTCGTCCCTTTAGACACGAATGTTGACATGATTTTGCCGTACCCGTACAAAAATACATAGTCTCACTGCAGGAGATATTAAGTATCCACAAAAATACTGCAACTTTTGATATTATCACAATTTGGAACAAATATTGCGGCACTACACTACAAGATCTCAAGTCGCTCCTCCGCTATTAATATTGCCACGCCCTTGGTTACTTAAAGCTAACGGTTATTGGGAGCAAATGGAAAGTGCTATTCACAGACCCTCTGCCCTACTCCGTAACATAATTACATGCGTTCACTTCGCTGTACATTTGCGCAAGTAGTGTACCGCACTTATAAATGGCTATTACTTTTATTATTGTTCAAGTTTCTGTAAAAGAATTGATCATATTTTCTATTGTGTAAACATTGTTGTTGTTAGTTGTTAACCAGATTGCTAGACATTTATCCTTTACAGTTTCAAAATGTAATATGTTGACAACGAATAGTTCAAAATATATATCATAATAATAATAATATCAGCCCTGTATTATATACTTGCCCACTGCTGAGCACGGGCCTCCTCTACTACTGAGAGGGATTAGGCTTTAGTCCACCACGCTGGCCTAGTGCGGATTGGTAGACTTCACACACCTTCGAAATTCCCATAGAGAACTTCTCAGATGTGCAGGTTTCCTCACGATGTTTTCCTTCACCTTTAAAGCGAACGATAATTCACAAAGAATACACACATGATTTTAGAAAAGTCAGAGGTGTGTGCCCTTGGGATTTGAACCTGCGGACAGTCGTCTCGGCAGTCCGTTCCACACCCAACTAGGCTATCGCCGTTCAAAATATGCGATACAAAAATTATATATAAAAATAGAACGCCACGAATGTTTTTCAAATAAAAGATAACTAACCAAGAAGACATATCATCAACTCATTGTTAAAAGAATTGCAAATGAGATGTGAAGGAATAGAAATTAGTAAAGAAAGGGTATTTGATGAGGCTATCTGACATTAGCAGCTCAGTTGTGTCGACTCATGCACACTACAAACCTATATGTAAAGGTCTACCAGGTGTATGACAACACTCATACTGGTGGTGGATGTATTTTACAACCGCCCGGATGGCGACCATACTACACAGGCTGTTAAAACCCATCATAGTCTATTCTGAATGTTTAAACAACACAAATATTCGCACTACCTAGTCAATGGTAATATCCGTGCAACAATCTAACCATTCAGAAATTATGAGTTTTTTTTTATTGCCTTAGTAGACAAACGAGCAAACCATCCGCCTAATGTTAAACAGAATCCGCCGCCTAAAGACTTAGCAATGCCAGAGGCTCAGCCAAGAGCGTCGCCAGCCGATGGGGAGGGGGCAGCGGGGGTGGGGTTGATATGGAGAATGAGAAAAGTATGAATTGTAGGTAAAGTCGAGAGCACATGTTCCTCCTCCACTCCACCTCTCCCGCTTGAACAATAACATAGAGCAGAGCGTAATTGAACGTACGGAATATTAAGAATAGAAATGATGAATTCATTCCAGTTCTAGAACCTTTAGGGGGCGGCAGCTGCCCCTCCCTGCCTCCCCTTGGCACTCTTGGGCACAGTCATTACCTCCCAGGAGGTGAGCACTCTTTTTAAGCCTCGTTTAAAGGATAAGACATAGCACTCGGGGAACATCGATGCAGGGAGTTCATTACAAATTCTCATATCTAAACGACAACCAAACAAATGCATATTCAAGTGTGTACGGATAAGTCTGGATAAAGTACATCTATGAATGTACAATGAACGAGTGGTAAACAACGAACGATAGTGTTGGGGGCGGTCACGTAGCGCTTACTAGCTGACTCCGAACTAGCGTGTTCCGAATCATAAACCAGCAGGGTTCACTGTGGGGCAAGTTAAGAGATTGAGACGTGAAGCGTGAAAAAAAAATCTGTAATCTATACTAATGAATGAAGCTGAAGAGTTTGATTGAACACGCTAATCTTAGGAACAACTAAACCGATTTAGATTTTTTTCACTAATAGGAAATTACTCCTGAGTGCTATAGGATACTTTTTGTCCCGCGACATTATTTATCATGGAAAAACTTATTCACGCAAGCGAAGCCGCCTTTAAAAGCTATATCGTGCTATACTTAAAAAAATACATCACTTTATCTTCGAAGGGGTAGGCAGAAGTGCAACCAGGACGCCATTTATGTTCCGTTCCATTGAGAATACGATGGGGGCGAGCCCATCTCCGTTTCAGGCACGAATTCTAGACTCCGGGCTGATACCACGCAGCAAAACTTAATTTCACTTTTCCCGACCCAGGGATTCCAATCCAAGTAGATATACTAATTTGTTATTTTATATGAATGACGATTGCGTTATCATTTTTTATAACTTTCTTATTAAAAAAACTTACATAAACAAAGTATTCATAGTTAATTTCCAAACACGGCAACGATGATTTAGTATTCTTTTATTGCAATAATTATTGCAATAAAACTAACGAATTATATATAAAGAAGTGAGAATAATATATTGTCTTTTTAGCTAATAAAATTAATTAAAAAATTCCTTACTTTTTTAAATAATCCGCTGGAATCGTATAACATATTCCTCTAAAACGAGTCTTCGTCGCGGTCAGATCGTGTGGTGACCTAATCACATTTTGGCTGTTTCACTATTTCCCTCATACAACTTCATTAAATTACACAGAAACAACGACATTCTGAGTGTTAAGGAACTTGAATCTCTCCTAGCATTTCGGCGTCCAATCTCAACGGACATTAATTAGGTGCGCAGGAGATATTATAGTGCACAAGTGTGTGCAATACACAGGTGCACTCTCTGTTCCTTCATAGTCCGGTGAGAGAGCAATCCGAGAGAAGAGAGATTGGACGCAGGACCAACGGCTTTACGTGCATTTCGAGGCATGGGGGCATCACACCGCCACCTCCATACTCCGAGCGACCATACCTGTTCTCGATTTTCTGTTCTCATAAATATCAGCATCGTTCTAAGTTAATTTCATTGCGGTTCGTCCTACACAATAAATTGTAAAGTTATTGCTACATAAACCAATATAAACTTTAATTATTCCGAATCTCACACCTTGTGCGCGAAATTTGCTCAAAAAGGGAAACAAGGTTTTCTTCGGTTATTCATATATTGTAGTGGCCTTGTACATCTTTTCAGATGATTTAATTTTTGTCTGCTAGAACTTCACTTTATTTCGTAGCCGTATTAACCAACAAACTCTGTCGCATAAATTATAAGAGACGCCATAGACGCTTCGCCTATATTGTTAGGATAAACATATTTTTGTGAGGGTATTTGTAAAACGTTTTGCTATAAAACCCTGAGCGTTTGACAGACCGAGGTAGTTAGCAGTTGTTCATTGACAGTCGTATCATTTGGTTTGTATAATATTTGTGTAAGTATATATGCAGTCACTAATAGTTCTTTTTAATAAAAATCGCTTCAGTTCGTAACAATTGAGATTTATTATAGCGATGGCTCATAATTAGCGTGTTCATTTCGTCATATTTGTTAGTTATCGATAGCTCTTAGCCATTCAAATAAAATATATTCACCACAGAATTTGAAATATCGGTGGCAGACGATGCGATAGACTTTTTTTTAAACACGCCTTTGTTAAGAATAGAATATTCTATTCAGATGGACTTTTTGAATCGATTAATTTTATTTACGGTTGTCAGGGTCCAGCGCGCGCAGAGGGGCCGTTATTAAATTTCCAACACGACTTTTCATTTTAATTACGAAGTTTTATTTACTTTTTTTCCTATTAAACTTTCGCAAACAAGTTCTAATTTTGCGACCACTTTGAGCGTTGCCTTCATTAAATGTTTTATAACTTCAATTAAATTAGGATGTTCAGAAATTAACCGACACAGTACAGAAACAAATGAAATTAATACTTTTAGGTTTGAAATTATGTAAATTAGCCAAACAATTCTGAATCTCATGAAAAATTTCTTTGACTGAATAAATAATACAGTTTTTTTATTAATAAAACACAATCTTATTAAGAAGATATGAAATATAAGAAATTCATTGTTGATAGACGATTATTTTGACAATCTCGAAGTATGAAAAGTCACGGTAAACATTTTATAGATCTAAATATTGTACTGTTAAGCGGTGAATAAATAAATGGTGTTACAAAATAACTAAATATGTTACGCATAATTCTAAATAAGAATATTACGAATGTATAAAACTATTAAAGGCCAAAATAAATAAGAAAATAAAAACACACAATGTGAAACTGTCACAGATTGTACGTCACTGTCACATAGAGTGACATGAAATCACACGCCATTGCAGTTCGTGCAGTCATAGTTAAATAAAATACATCCCGGATATTCCTATTTGCAGCTAGTCACACGAAATCCGACTACAGGCGAGGGTCAACTATAAAAATTGTCGTGATAAAATTTTTACAAATAAACAGTTGTATTTTTATCACGCCTAAATTTGCTAATCTTTTTACAAAAGGGATGATATTTTCGAAAATAAAATTAAAATCTACTTGATAAATGTTACTCGGGATGATTTGGGGTAATACCGGACCGTCGCGTAATTTCTTTGTTTCAAGACAACTGCTAAATCCGACACTATTTCCTAATACAGACAACACAGCCTGAAGTCCCATTTTATTCTATTTACCCCTGTATTAAGTACTTTTAGTTATAATTTAGCAGTAATCTTTATGCAACGGAATTATACCACTATCCCGTCTCACCCTAACGCATCCATACTAAATAAATAATAAATTCAACCCATACTCGACACTCTTTGCACAATTCAAATTTGCTTTTATAAATATGACGGTGAGACTTAGCCATAACTGGTATAAAAGTACTTAATACATTTTTTATACTCAATTGATACTTCTAACAAGTTCAACAAAGTTTCATCATTATCGAGGGCTTCATAAAACTTGGAGCCAAACATTTTATTCCATCCTCTAAGGTCCGCACTAATTTTACTTATGATGATAACAAAATATTATGTAAATGTAATTACGGGTGAAGATAATATCACGCCTTTTTGAGGGTAATTAGATAGAAGAAGATAAATGTACGGACAGAAGCGCAATGGCATTGAACAATTTGATAAAACAATTTATTGTCGCTTGATATCCGAAAATATTATCCGCATTTTGAGAAATAAAGGCGTTGGAGTAACTTTGGTCGCCATAAAGAACGCAGAACGTAATGGCCTCAAAAAATATTAGTAGTAGCATTAATTCAGAGCTGGGCAAAATACATGTTTAGCTTTAATAAAATATAAATTTTACACTATCTTGCATGTATTTCAAATACATGTTAAAACCCACCATAGTGGCCCATGTAAGTATGTCGTGTTCTGATCAGCCTGTATGTATCCGGTTACAAGCCGAAATAATTGTGTCGACTGTCGAGAGGTAATCATCCCTCATCAGGCGACAGTCTATTGCACCCCACTCCACTTACTATCAGGTTACAGTGAGGTTACTTTGTCGTGCATATACATATAAATAAAATACGAAATGCAATATTTTTAAGACGTGTATTGGAAATATAAAATAAATAATTACTTATATAATTTATGTATAATATTTTATTTAAAATACAAATTACAAAAACAGCCGGGTGGCGGTAATATAACCAGAATACAACAAATCGAGCCCAGTCTATTAATTAGTATCAGTATCTCTCTGAAGTAATGTAGCTTCCTGTTAGTGAAAAATAAAAGAATCGGTTAAGTAGTTCCTGAGATTATTGCGTTTTAACAAATAAATACTTCAGGGGCCTTATTCTCTATCCCGCACGTTATTTTGACAGTGTGTAACAAGCACGTAACACAACGCATCATGTTTAGGACTATAGAAATTTGGCTTACAGAATACCATTCCACGCACATTTCTCGAAGATAACATGACACGGCCGCGTTACGCGTTTACACTATCATACAGAATAAGGGCCCAGCTTTATATTCAGTGTACATTACAGAAGTAATTGATGTATAAATATGTTTCACATCGTAAGGTATTAAATAATAAAGTTTCCTATCACTATTATAAAGGAATTATGGTAATAGCACATTAGAAAACATTAAACGTGTACTTAGATGGTTGTACAAACATGTTTCCTATTTAACAATATTAAAAATATATATCAACATTGGATGTGTACTTACATAGTTGTACTACTCATGTATCCAACATAATTATTATTAAAATATACAGTGTCATTTTGACATTGCGTTACTAAATGAAACCATATGCTTATCTACTTAAAAATAATACTTTACAATAAATTATTTTAGCTGTAGATGTAAAATAAAAAAGTGTATGTTTCGAACAAAACAAATATTAATTTTAATTTTGTGCGCCCTAATGCCACTACTCCTACTCCAAAGGATTCGTCGCAGCGGCAACATCATACTTTCAGTCAGAAATACACTCACGCACAAGACATATTCGTATTAAACTACAAAATAATCGAAAAAGCAGAAAACTAAAACCGAGAAAAATATTCGTTATTAATTGATGATTTTTGGCACAATTTGAACACGGTTATGTGGTTTCATTTAGTAACGCAATGTAAAAATATATATATATATATATATTTGTAACAAAACCCAATTAAGTCCATAAAAAAATCACCTTATAAAATAAAGTAAAATTCTTCCACCGAATTTTTCTACGAAATAAACTCTATTTCATCAAAATAAACAGAATATATTCCACGAAATTCGTACACACGTCTGACCGTACCCGTTAGGGGTTCCGCGTATATTTCAATGCCTGAGGGAATTCAATATAAGACCATATTTCCTGGAATATTTCGCTTACATGAAAAATATTTTAGTCGACGCTCGAGTATGCATATCATTAGACATTTTATGAAGAAAATACAATATCAATGACATTGACACGTATAAAAATATTTTTATTAAAACTGGAGTGAAGAATATTTCATATTAAGTAGATAACTGAGGTTTACGCCGAGAAAGCGACTGCGATAAGATATATATAAAAAAAAACATACTAACAGATAAATATATAATTTATATATATGTAAGTAGTAGATGTAAAGGCCTATTTGTTTATAAATATATTTATATCTAATATTATGTATAGATACTGTGCTAATTTTATACACGTTCTAAATACATATTACGGACAGACAGAGTCATTTTTTGTTATAATATTATAAATTTCTGTATTAATAATTAATCTCACCTTTGAGTACGATCTCAAGGAGACATTATATTGAACTATTTATAAATAAAGCTTAAGTTCTCATTTAAGAGCTTGTTCTCAACTAAGTCGGCGCTTTTAAATGAATAAATCTCAGCTGTCAAAATTCACCACATATTGTGCCTTAAAATATCATTTGAGTTAATCTTAATATTGGTTTATTAAATTGCGAATATATTAAAATGCTCGCGGAACAGCATCTCAACTGATATCGCACTTCAGAGCGAACCTAAATGGCATCTACTAATACGGATCGAACAGTGTGCTAAATGATATCACGAAGAGATAAAAAAAAAAAGAAAAATTCACGACGAATTGATAAACTCCTCTTTTTTTTGAAGTCGGTTAAAAATAAAGCTTTTCGAAATTAATATATTAACAAAGGTATATCATCACCACTATCATCAGCCACAGAAAGTCTATCAATGTGTACCATAGTGTCATTTATGACACTAGGAAACATAAATCAACTTGAATCAAAGTAAGAAAATTTCGCGTTCCTTACAAAATGCGATAGTAATTCCGAAAAAGGCAAAGAAAAAATCCGTCAGTGTTTCTCGCCTCAGTTATCCGTCCAAACGGGCATATGTCACTCAAGATAAGGCCTTTTGCGTGCTAACTGGCTTGAGCAGTAAATTCACCGCAAGAAATCATGAGAACAGCGTAATAATGCAACTTATCTCAACATCTTTACAGGAATACATAATTAAAGTTTCTGTCTGTGGTTTCATAGGCTTTTTACTTGTTTTTTCTTCTATATAATGGAAATCAATTTATAGCACTTTCATTGGTGGATAGAAGACTATTCAATAAGTATTTTGGACTATATTATATCTTAAGAAATAACAATTACTGGTGGTAGGTCTCTTATATGTGAGAGTCCACCTGGGTTGGTACCACCGCCATGTCTATTTCTGCCACCAAGCAGCAGTGTGTAGTCACTGTTGACTTCTGGTTTGAAGGACATTGTAGCCTCTGCAACTACTGGACATAATGAGACTTAACATCTCAAGTCTCAGGATGGCGAGTGCAGTGCAATACCAAACAATACTTTGTAATTCAAGGTGTTCGATGGTGTTTCTACTATGTATGGGCGATCGTATTACTTACCATCAGGCGAACGGCAAGTTCGTCTCGACATTCAAAGAAATAAAAAAAACGTGTATTAAACATGGTGTACACACCCGGGACACTGTACTCACTACTTTTGACAAATGCTCCAATAAGTTGACGTCTGCGCGGCGTCTTATGTATTCACATCATACACTTTCGCATCCACATAATAAAGTTTATAAAACAGGAAAACTTCAGAAATTAAATAGTATTTACCGTTAGGGAAAAATAAAATTGTGTTGCAAAACACAATATTTAACATTTTACAACCGCTTTAAATTCCTGTTTGGCCAACTAGATGAGAAAGAATGGAAACAATGTTTATTGCGTTTTGAATTTATTTTCTTGGCACGTTACTTTTCCAGTCTGCATATTTTCAAATACATTTTCTGTTCAACTCTGAAGGTAAGTCTTCTATAATTGATTTGATTTTTGCCATTGATATTAGTCTTGTTCTTTTTACTTACGCTGTGGGACTTGTGCTTATTATATGATTCCTAATTCGTTCATTGTAAGTGTTTCCTTCAATAGAGTGAGACTTGTCGGCTTGTTTAATCATTGTGTAGTGTAATTAAGGATATAATATGTAACTAGTAGGCACTCAAAATTGTCAGTAACTTATGAATGGACTAGTGGTATTTCTGCCTATATTTTAAAGGATATACACTTATTATGTTATAAAACATTATAAACAATGCTTTGGGTCCATTGATGTGTTATGTATTTACAATTTTGGGCATTTTGAACTACCCCGTTCCTATAATCAACAAAAGTAAGTGAAATTCTCATCCCCCTTTCCCATGGTTACGTAAGCATAGGTAGGTACGATGTTTACAAAATCTATTAAAAAAAAAAAATTTAAAATACTTTATTTATCACGTAGGCGAACAAAGTTGCACTTATGATAAGCATAAGAATAATTATTATTATTTCTAAACAACTATTAAAATTATTTATATAACTATGGACATTCTAAATTAGGGATAAAATTTATAATAAAAACATGATACAAATCGAAGTAACCAGCTCGGGCTGGCAAGTAGGGAGAAATAAATATCTCCATTATTATTTATTAAATAATAATTGAATAAATATTGCTGATGTAATAACTGTTCAAACCTCTGTCCTCCTAATAAAAATAAGAAAACCATAGACCCTCAACCTCCTTCAGTGATTACGTATGTAACTTCAAAACGGGCCCTGTAATGTCATCACTCCATTGAGAAGTAAAGTACTTATTATTTTTCTGTAAATCAAAATTTCCACAGCTATAAACATCATAAATAAAATTCCTCCTAATATTATTCCTTGATATTCCACAACATAAAGCGGACAAAACCTTTCCATCCATATAAAATAAGCCTAAATATAATCCAACAGCAGCCGAGATAGTAAAATACAAAGAAACGCTGTAACAAAGCCTCAGGGTAAGAACCTCACCGTTTTACGAGATCTATAAAATATTCCGATGAAATATTGATTTTGTTTCAAACCCACCTATTTGTATTTGAGGAACTTTCTATAATATAGGGGTGACGTGACTAGAATATATTAATAAGGAATTAGAGACTAACATTTAAGTGGATATTATAAATTAGGAATAATGTCAGCGGCCCCTATTCCTTCCATAGGGGCGAATCCTTTTTTTGCAATTACGGGCATTCTTATCAAAGGACAATTTTAATGGTCGTATAGGTAAATAGGTGATTATTTGACGCTCTCTCCTATACAGCTATCGAAGCTGTCCTTTGATAAGAACGCCTGTAATTGTAAAAACAAGGATTTGCCCCTATGGACGGAATAGGGGCACCTGAACTTAATACTTATAATTTATTTGTCATTATAATAAGCATTATACGATATAATTTTAATGTTATATGACATGATATCAATAATTTTGAGTATAGTAAAGTTAATTGAAGGTTTCTTTTAAAAAAAAATACTATTTGTATACGTTATTTTTGTTTTTATTTTTACCTGGACAAAGACATTTTCTTTATCCTACATATAGTCTTAGGTTATATACCTATTATTATTATGTACATATACCACGTGTGCCTTCTGCTTTTCAAACTTGACATTACCAGAATTATCGTAATAACGATACAGCAATTACAACAAATTGGAATTTAATTGTAAAGTTATTGTGAAATAGAAAACTAATTTATAAAATAAGTTTGGAAAGCAATGTGAAGCCATATTTTTAAATTATTTCAAAATAAAATTATACAACTTTCTTAAAGCGATTTAGGCTGGTGGGCGGCCAAATACTAAAAAAATACGACAATGGTAACATAAATTGTCTACTAATCATTATAATTATCATTCAAATACTAACAATTCTATGCCTACTAATATATTAAATAGTAATGAAGTACGGAGAATTATGTTACATAACTATAACCTATATAATGTAGGTAATTCCCGAAGGTTTATGCTTCCAAATCACATAGGTATTGTGGGAAACTGCTAGTTAATTCATAAGACCTAACAAGGTCGAGGTATATACCTAAGTTTCAAGATCTTTATCGCACCATAATATCTATTAAATTAATTGAAAATCATTCTCTTTACAACATATACTCACGCATTATCGCAGAAGAGGTAGATAGAAAAGATAGTGCACCACATTAGTTGAACTTTTTTTTATTTTAAAACTACATCATCATCATGATCATCAGCCGCAGGATGTCCACTGCTGAACATGGGCCTCCCCCAAAGATTTCCAGATCGACCTATTGTAAACGTCATTAAAGTACTTATTTCTTCAACAAAATCTCTTGGCCACCAGGCCTGAGAACCAAACCCATAGTCCCACGTTTTGTTGCCCAACTACGTCCTTACTAAAACACTGGAATAATTCATTCTCGGTATACATATATCTTCGTATGTCCGAACGCATGTCACCGCTTTCCGTCCGTCTGCCATCGATTCGAGCGGAACGGCCGACTTTACTTCGTGACAATCAGCGCTGTTTGTTATCTACGATAGCTCTCATACATACATACATACCTACATATATGCATACGTGGATAATTCTCACAAAATCTTAAATTTATGTTCTGAGTCTTTGGTGCTTGGTGTTTTGGTAGCTTTCATTAAAATTCGTCATACCCTTATCGTTATATTATCATCATTAATTCTAAGAGAAAACATTAGATTATAAATCTTTTACGTTTTTATTCCATTTTTTTTTCTTGTGTCTCACATAATTTTATACACTAAGGTTACATACTATAATAAATATGTGTTAACATGTTATACACTGAAACTTTAGGAACCACACGTGAATAGGCTACTGTTAGTAAAAACCTCAGTTATACGCCAAAACAATTCAGCACATTAAATCAGATTGAAATTTCGAGAGTTTGTAAGAATCGCCCACAAACATGTATATTCCTTTTTTAATATGCGTGACATGCAAGGTACAGTTTTACTTCAGAATACCATATGCGTTAAAATAAGTAAGAATGAATATTATTATTCATTTGTGGGCTGTTTTTATATTATCATCTTACTCAGCCATCGTGTTAACTAAACTCTAAACCCTCTTAGTAGTAGAGGAAACTCGTGCCAAGCTATAAGTCACTATATTTCATGGCTGGTATTATTCATACTTTTCAATAATTTTATAAACTTATCGATACAACAAATTATAATTCGACTAAATACTTGATTTATACTTGATAAGAGAGATAGAATCGAATTACTTTATTTTCAAAATTATTTTAATTTGTATTGTATTTTAGCTCAAGAATATATTCCATCTGATTCGGCGTATGTTTCACGAAGTCTGATTAAATGCTACAAGTCATATAGCCATAATCGTTGGTGTCTCATCCTCTTTCAGTGACCGTCCTTAGTCGAGGTTAACGCATTAGTGGATTGCCCTCAGCTTAGTCCCTTAATTTTCAAGGGTTGCGAGTGCCTATAGCGCTCCCCCAAAAATTGTGATGTGTTTGTAAGCCGACCCATGCCAAGTTAACAAACCTAGGGTTATGTTAAAAAAAAAACCTAATGTTATAATTTGTAAGACGACGAAATAAAAACCTCACACCGTAAACTACACCTTCAAATAAATGATAATGAAATAAATGCTATCAAAATTAGCTGTATAATACGTTCAGTGATGCATAAAATTTACTTGCACACTGTGAAACTGACCCTAAATAAAATAAATAAATATTATATTAGTCGACTTTGTGTTTTTCTGCTCAGTATCAGTCCGAAGTCTGAAATTTGTGCCCGATATGGCGATAGGCTCTCCCCCTATCACATCACGGGCCAAAACACGGTGAAAAGTGGGTGTCCTAGTTGCGCCTCTGCATACCCCTTCGGGGATAAATGCGTGATGTGTGTGTGACTTTGTAAGTCGTGTATTACGTGTGCGTCTAAAAAATACCAGTGATTGATTACCCAAAAACGAATATTACGCAGCAGCGTGTGCAAAAAGGAACGTTATGGGGAACTCAATCAATCATCAGCTTAACAAAAAAGGGTTTGTTGAATGTCTCTAAATATTACACTGCCCGCCGTTACACATATTACGGGTTGAATTTATTCGGTAAATTACGTTTTTAGGTGATAAACCTCAAATATGTATTAACTATATTACTTTTACTTCGATTTATAAATATATATGGAGGTTTGTATAATGCTTTAGTTTTTATTTTTGTCTGGAATAGGTCCATTTTAAAAGTATTCTTCAGTTAAGAAACTGTATTATTTTTGTCAGTTATTTTGCTATTTATCTAACGCAGTTTAAATAGTTCAAATAAATATTAAATATTAGGTCCTTACACGTGAAATGGGCATACTAATAAATTATGAGATCTGTCACATGATTGAGGTCGCTGCATGCGGGTCGCTTCCAATATGCCGATCTAAAAAATCTTTGGGGGAAGCCCATGTCCTCGGTAAATATCCTGCGGGCTAATGATGATGATTTTCCACATATAAACATCAATCAAACGAACACTGCACACTCATTTAAATACAGCAAATTGCAATAACAATACAATAATGCCTTTAAAGTAAACGGGTGACGTTATAAAGACCTATAAATAATTAAAATCCATCGATTTATTGATTATCAGGTGTTGCTCGCGGTCGCGCCCGCATGAAAGGTATTCCACAGAATAAGTTTCACTCTTCTGTATATGTGAATTAATTCAAGACTTACCTATCTGTAGGTAGGTAGGTACCATCGTATGCAAAATGTTAAAACCCGCTATAGTAGCTCAGGTAAGTGTGTCACGTTCCGGGTTCAGCCTGTGTATATCCGGTTCCAACAGGCCGGCATAATTGTGTCGACTGGCGAGGGATAATCATCACCTGTCAGTCGATATTCTATTAAACTCGACTACCCTCCTAAGGTGACCATAGTGTACCTACACTATGGTCACCTTGCCGTACCCGTTTAATATAAAATAAGCAAGAAAAGTATGCTTTTCTGAATATACTTCTATCAAACATCCAAGCATAATCACAAACTTTCAGATTTATAATATTAAGGGGCTTTTTCACAACGTATTTGCTATTTACATAAATAAGCTGACCAAATACAAAACTCAACCTAATCTAAACTCCCAAATACATAGTAATAAAACGAACACTATCTATAACTGTAAAATGAAATACTTGAAACTTGTGAAACTAGCCCTTAGTGTTTGATATTACAAGCTTCGCAGAAACTATTCTGTGTAAAAGCTTACCCCCTTATTCATAAACGTTATTTATCTAAGGACGGAACATTGCTGTGATAACAAGTCTGTTTCTCAGTGCTGACGGCATGGCAGCCTTCGCAGTGCGTAGACATAGGGCCGATTGTGATTGGCTAATATTGAGATAAAACTTTAATCTAGTTGGCTGTCAGATAAACAAAGCTGAACAAACAGTAAGCTGTCAGATAAATAAAGCTGAGAAACAGGCAAACAGATTTGTTATCACAACACTGCTCCGTCCTTATATAAATAATGTTTATGAATAAGGGGGTAAGACTGTCTTACTGTTTTAGAAAATATTTGTCTTCATAGTATAACAAAAATAACTGAACTCATAGACTAAAAATTGCAGAAGCGAAATACCCCAGCGTGAATAACGTAGACCTTTTAAAGTGAATAGACAACGCCGCTTTGCATAGCTTTTATGCACGCGTTCCTGGAACAAAAATAGAAACATTCTACACAGATGTTTGTTGCAAGAACGTGCATTTCACTCTACATCCCCAGCTCTAGTAACCTTGCATTTATCCAAATAACTATGATTTTTATTGCTTTGAATAAAGAGACCAGCTTGTCGTTCGCTTTATGGTAAGCGATAAGACCGCCCATAAACAGTAAAAACACCATCTAACACCTTGAATTACAAAGTATTGTTTGGTATTCCACTGCGCTCGCCATGCTGAGACATGAGATTTAAAGTCTTACTATGTCCAGTAGTTACACAATGCAATGCACAGCCTGGACAGGAAAATAAAACTACTCTCCATACTGTGATAAAGTATTGAACTAATTACTTATACTGACGAGGTTAACATGAATGAAAAAGCAAATGTGGCGCCCATAAAGCAGTTTTATTTTCTTGGATAGGCTATAGAATTTTTGGCAGGCTATAGAAAATGGCTTGAACCATTTTAACAGGATATTCAGTAGTAGATAGAGGATATTTTAAAGGATAAAAATCAAGGATAATAATTGAAAGGCTTTTAGTCTCCCCACTACGCTGGTGTGATTAACTATAAAGAACTCTACAACTAATAGAAGGTTATGATACAAATCCGTGATACTATAATCGTGCTGGCCCATCTAAACCCTATTAATATCTGTCTTTATTAGAAATTCTTCGTACAAAACGTAGCTCCATCCCGAAAAAAAACCCTTTTTTTGTCTCCGTTTTCAACTAAATGCATCCAATTGTGTTAAGTAATAGTTCATTTGGTATCTTCGTCTTCTCCAGTCTTTCAAAGTCTAATGCTGAACATAATATGCCTCCCCTAAAGATTCCTAGACCAACCAGTTGTAGTATATGTATTTTCAGCCTTTGCTTTATAAATCTATAATATAAATACCGCTTCAAGTAGCATTGTATCAATGTATTACTATAACTGTTCCACTGAAAGCTTTTGCTTTGAACTTCGCAAACGCGTACAGGTCGCGGCTTTGTCGATTTAGTTTACAGAATTCAATTTTTGCTCATGTTTGGCGGTACAGGGATACCGGATTCTATGGTACTAAAATAAGAACATTTGAAACACTTTTTTGTGTTATTTCTGGAAAACATATTGTAATATTTTGGTTCCGCACTAACGTTTGAAAAGTAAATTCTATTCATAATACACTAATATTATTACTTATAGTAGGTACACTCTAATTATTACAAAATTTAAAAGGTAGATAAGGCAAACAAAATATTTTCCATATAAACAAAACGCGAATGTTAGACATTAAATAAAACTATTTTTCGGTCCTCTCATGACCATTAAGGCTGCAGTCTGCGAAACGTCGGGAGAAAGTTAAAGCATAAAAACCGCGATAAAATCCGAAAAAAGTTAAATTTTAAGACAAAACTAACATTTCCATTCACATATTTTGCATCTATTAACAGCCAAAGACAGTTTATAATCTTAGAACTACTTGAATACAGCCAAAACTCCGTTTTATCTTCGTCTTATTAAGATAAGAGCGTTGTTCAGAAGTTAGCTGTGACGTTATGATGCTGGCGCGACACGGATGACTGACGTCAAGTCGAGTTAATTCAGATAAGTTCGAAAAGTTTGCGCGTGTTGTGTAGTCTCTGAGCGGCAGCCCTGCAGATAAGGGCACTTTCATATTTAGTATTTATGTTTATGTGAAATATTTTAATTCAAAATAAGTAAAAAAAAAAAGATTTTATAAATGTTAGTTGTGGTTACCTGTAACTGGCTATGATTTGAGTGTTTTCTTTTGTTCTTAATGTATTACCCACTGGCGATGCAATAAAATAAATAACTAAATAATATGTAGTTGAATATTTTTTTTACAATTCACTAAGGCTAGCATAGTTTAAAATTGAATAGATTTTTTTAGCTTAAAATAGACACAACAAAACCCAATTCAATATCTATACAGAATAGGATTCTTGATACACTATTCTTTTATTTTCACGTTCTACAATCAATCAAGTTCCGTTTCTAAGTTGACGGTATAGTAACAAGGTTATCCCTCGAAGTAAAGTCTCTTCAAGATAAATAATGACCGTGGCTAGCTAGGGTGACATATCCTAAATCCTAAACCTAAATTGGAAGTCTGTGGTTCGTTTGTTACACGATTTCTAAAAAGGTTTAACTTTCATAATTTGGGGCCGATTATTTCATGATAATCAGTACTACGATAGACGTTATCGACTTACAAATCAATTTATACTATCAAGCTAAAGTTTGTATGTTTAAACGAGATAATCTCAGGGACTACTAAACGGATATGGATTTTTTTTCCACTAATAGGAAGCTACATTACTCCTAAGTGCCATATGCTTTTTATTATGGGAAAATATGTACCCCGCAAAAACTTTTAACGATAGCAGATACGCAGTCAAAAGTTCAGCTTAATTAATAAAAAATCAGCTATTTCGAAATCTATCTATCTAATTAACCAATCAAAATAAGTTAATAATAGGTACAATATTATGAACATTTATAAATTTCAGAAACATCTCTACATGTACCAATTTTAATTTGACAATTGACAACATTTTAAAATGTAAACATGCCTAAAACAAAAATACCGTTTCTTTTTTTTTTCAACTCTGAGTTCGATTATGAATTTTTAATATTTTTTTAATACTTAATTTCGAAGAAAAAAATTAAAAACCGAAAAATGCTTGATGACGTCACATATACGGTTGAATGAAATAGTTCCTCGGTCCACCTTACTATTTATTTTAAAAAACTAAGACACCGTCATTTGTCAACGTCAAATGTCAATATTACAATAGATACGTCACAACTGTTACTTTCAAAGAGAGAGAGAAATAAAAAAACTGTCACTTCACTTCTTTTTTACTGCAAAAGCAAAGGTCATTGCGTTTTGAGCCGTATATTTGACGTCATTTGGTGCTTACGTCGTTTTAAAATAAAACAAAATTCAAAGTGAAAATCATGAATGAAAATATCTGAATTTCGAAAAAAGAAAAAATATGGGTCTCATAATTTTAGATCTAGTTTCATAAAATATAAACATTTGGGTATGTTGAAAAAATGAAATGTTGTCAATTCCGTTTATTTTTATGATAGAATAAGACCGAACCTATCCCTTAATATAAGCTCATTT
This sequence comes from Manduca sexta, assembly GCF_014839805.1. NCBI lineage: Eukaryota > Metazoa > Arthropoda > Insecta > Lepidoptera > Sphingidae > Manduca > Manduca sexta. The sequence goes on from NC_051123.1 coordinate 8,055,512, forward strand.
TACATTTATTTACGAATGAAAATAATTTTGATATTCATACTCTTATCTGAATTGGCTACTAAAATATTCCATACAGCATTAAATTTACTTTTAAGCTGGGTATACAGTTTGGTTCCCCGACGGCCACTATTTCGCAGTCCCGGGTAGCGGATAACTGTAAATAACTAGCTTGGCAGAATAAGCCAACAGCTTTACTTCTGAGATATTTGCATTAGTGGTCAAATAAGTCTGACCTATGCTTGACCTCTAGCGTTTATAAGCTGTGAACTGTTTTGAGATTTAAAATATATAGTCGATTTTGCTGGTGGTAGGATATATTTTATATTCGTCCGGATAGCGACCACCGAACACAAGGTGTTATAACCCGCCATAGTGGCCCACGTAAGTGAGTCACGTTCTAGGATCAGCCGATCTCCGGTTTCAACAGGCCGGCATAATTGTGTCGACTGCTGAGAGATAATCATCTCGCGTCAGTCGACATTCTACTGGACCCCATTCCACTTATCAGGTGCTGTGGGGTCACTTTGCTGTATATAAAAAAATGCAATTAAGAAATTAATTAGCAGTAGTGAGAAGTGAAGAAACATCACATTTCTGTCTTCTGCCTATGGCTTCATCCGAGTAGATAGTTCAATGTTTCTTAAGATTAACATAGAAAATGAAGATATAAAAATGCTACAGAAATTATTGAAATATGTAAATTCCTCTCTTTTCTAGTTTATCGTGTATCCCAAAATTTACTTTCAATCCCACAGGTTCACTTTCAAATCTAAAGTTCGGATGCTTTTCGCCAATAGTGTAGCAGATTATTATTGTTAAAACTTGTGGGACATAAATTATTAGTATTAAAAAAAAGATCCACAAACATAAAAGTCACTGAAAATTATTATATTTTATATTAAGTATATATTTTATAGTATAAGTGTATCTGTATTTATGTAGAATGTATGTTTTATATAATACTAGTTGACCCGACAGATGTTGTCCTGTCTTAATTATATATGCACGCGCGCATTCTGTCGATCGTTGACAGCTATTTCAAACCACTGACAGTTATGTAAAATTAATATTGTCGTTAAATTTTCTAATTTTCCGCAGATTTTTATGATTTTTTTCTTTCATAAGAACCTTCTCCTGACAATAACAAACACAACAAAATAAAAAAAAGTGAAATCGGTCCAGCCGTTCACGCGTGATGGCGTGACCAAGGGAAATAGGGATTCATTTATACATATTTATTATAGATACATGTATTGTCTTATTTATTTTTATACACTATACACCCACATTGTCTCATCTCTGCATCAAAGGTTGGCTGTTAGAAGATGCCTCAGGCATTAACTCCACCTGTATACATCTACTGTATATAAAGTCGAAATGAATAAAAAAAAATATTAAACCATGGACACAAACGCAAGTATTTGTAGTCAGTCAGACCACGGCCCAACATAACTTTTGCATTGAGATGAGCCAGCAAAATCGAGTACTTTGTATTCATAAAATGCAAACGGAGTTTGGGCACTTCAAAGTTGGAATGACAAGGTCGAACACTGGTCCCTTAAGGACGTTGTCAATTTGTTTTCATATAAAATGAGGGTATTTCGTGAATACATGATTTTTCTACTTGAATATTTTATAAAATAGCTAAGGTTTCGAAGATGAGTTTCGTCTAACAAGGACTTATTTGACAATGTTTTAATAAATGTTATCCTTCGTCGCGTATAAGACAGTCAATGTTATACTTTGTTTACCATTTATTTGGAAGCTTGACTTTTGTATTTGGTCGCCTTAGTATTATATTTACACACTAGTGCACTATAATATCTCCAGTACTTGGCTGATCTCTGTTGAGATAGATGACCATTGACCGTGGCCAAAATTAGGTTAGAAGGGATTCAATTCAGTTCATCATATTGGACGATTAGCATTTACCCAGATATTTTTTATTGCTTTGAATGACGAGACGAGCTTGCCGTTCGACTGATAGTAAGCGATACGACCGCCCATAAACAGTAGAAACATCATACAACGCCTTGAATTACTGCGTATTGTTTCATATTCCACTGCACTCGCCATCCTGAGACATGAGATTTTAAATCTTTTTATGTCCAGTAGTTACAGGCGGACTCTCACATATGAGAGACTTGCCACTAGTAAAATAGATATTGTGAAATAGGCTCTAAACGTAGAATATAGAACTTACTAGTTTCCAAAACAATTCTGGCGTGTACGATCGTACTACATTTTTTGTCAATGCTATCGTGCTTGCATTGTTGAGCGCCAGTCTATCATTATTGGAAGGGGTGAGGCCTTTCATTAACCACGTTCGCGTAACAAAGGGTGTAATCTTTGTAGCTCTGACTATCCATTAGTCTATATGCACGTGGTGTATTGTGTTAGAAAAATAAATATTTATTTAATGGAATAAAACCGTGCCACATAAAAAATTACGGGTAAATGAGCTGAGATGTAGAACTAAGCAGGAATAAAACTTCATAAATGTAATAATAAACACAACAACACACATTACACTTTTATCTCCGAAGAGATAAGAAGAGGTGGAACCAGGGCCATTTGTGTTCCGTCCCGTGATGTGATAGGGGGCGAGCCTATCGCCATATACGGCAAAATTCCAAATGCCGAAAAATTTTCAGATTCACAATGTTGATAATTTATTGTTCTTCTGAAACAAAGGCCACGACAATAAGTGTAAGGAATAGACGTTGATTTCTTTGTGCTTGTAATTTATCTGACCAAGAGATTGATTGCTGGAGAAATGTCACGAGAAGATGGAACGAATGAAATATAGAGATCTCGAGAAAATAAAAAAAAAAAAAAAAACAAAGAATGAATGTTGTAAATCATACTGTTACAATGGTTTGGGGAAATTTTAAACGAGGTGAACTAATGGCAAACAACATATAAAGACCACCTCAAATTCGGCAACAATCGGATAATCCAATCCCAAGCTAAGAAAATCTGAATATTATTTTATATCGAAACATTAAATCCTACATACATATTACATATATATAATTAGTTTTTCCATTTTTAAATTTTCAAAATCTGAACCGTAGAACACAATAGGAGTTTGTAATAAACTGTCCACAATACATTGAAAAAACATTAAAAAGCACACAATTAGAACATTTGTCACATAACCAGAAGCTATCAATATACCACAAAACCTTCCTCGAGGCAACAAAATCCTAAACCGTACATTTTTTACAAAGCACATCCCTGCCCGACCGCGATTTAAATCAGGGCTGCCACGCGCTCAATACACGTCCGAGTGACCCACAGCGTGGCAACCCTAGCGATTAATTTGAACTGAGGACATTTCACAAAATGGCCTGTTTTCTATTATCGACGGGAGCAGGCGCGGTTTAATTTGACTGCTTAATAATTAAATTGTTATTTTGTTTTTGTATTATTATTTTATGCAACTGTTATGTTCATGAATTGTTTATTATTTGTATAATACATTTCTGCGTAAATGTATATTTTATTTTGTATTTTTATTGTACGTTATATTCCTTCTATACTTTTTTATACTTAGTTAAGGGAATTTCTGAACAACATTTACACTAACTACCGTATTATCAAACACTGCATGACATTGCACTGTCCTATGCCCATATCAATTTGTCACCAAGCAGCAATATATGACCATCATTATTTAGTATAAAAATATAAATAAGTTTTTATTTGGCAGCAACTAAATAAATACATTTACAGGTTATGGCGTCTCCTTTTAAGTATAGCAATACTTGTATTAGGGGACACTGCTCTTCCATATCTATAGTTATATTTTAGGCAGTTCCATGTACGATTAAAAGGATATATCCCGTTTGTATGGGCGCAAAGTATTTCGAACAGATTCCAAACAAAATCATGCTTATAATAATAAAGTGACAAAAATTTGGATCTTGGATTTACTGGTTTGATACTGTAGGTAATTTGTATGTAATGTGATTACTTATATCCTGAGATTTGAACATACATAACTTACTATAGCTAATATATGATGAGAAGAAATACTCACTCCTCAAAATTTTGATAATATTTTTGGCTTAGCATTAACCAGGCAACCTATATATCACGCTATAAAAAAGAAAAAAAATACACAAAATTACAACACTTTCATTTTGTTATCTCCACAGGTTGCAGTGGCGAAGGGTGAAAATTTTCAAAAGGTAAGCCGAGGAAATATTTTTTTCTACAGTTAACATGTAATACGCTGTTGACCATAAATTAAAATCAATAAAATATTATAATACATAAAATTTCCTTATAACATAAATATTATTTCTAAACCCTTAATTTAACAAATAATCACATATTATGAACATAGATACTTATTTAAAAGAGCCCAACAAAAATTAATAACCCACACTATACACAAACACTAATATTATAAATTCTAAATTATTAAAAAATTTCGCGCCAATGGCCCAACATTAAGCCGCTAATTCTCGGGTTACCCTGATTAGACATACACGCACGCACACATGTACTTTTACGTCACTTCCAATAGATTAGACAAAGACACCGCGCTGCGTGTGAAAGAGACAACAATATCGCGAGGGAAGCTATGCGCGGCCGGGTTCACTTCGAACACTATAAGGCGCGAGCGCTGCGCGCGAGTTACGATTTAACGAATTGATAATAATATGCACTATGACTATGATTTAATGAAATAAGTATAGGATGACTTGTTGGAATATACAATTATTATATAGTTATGTTTTTCATTTATTATTTTAAGTTAATTTACAAAAGGTAACCCGGTAGGAATCGGCTTGTATGGACGCTTCGCCACTGACAGGTTGATATCAAAATGTTCAGCGAATATCGTGGAAAGCGAGCGTGCGTTCCCGCCATTTCCTCTACCTCGTGTACCATTTAGCAACAAGTACATAAACTCTAACCGCTTGTAATAAACATGGTTGAACCTTGGAACTTACTGTGATTTAGCTTCTATTTGTGAAATGCAGGTAGGAATTACTCAGGTAGTTATAGAAGAAGGAATGAATGTTTTTTCTAATTTGGTATAAGACTTTTATTAGTAAGTAAAGTTGTTAAGATCATGGGGCCTTATTGGGTCTACGGGGGTATATCCGTCTTTTTGCAATTACGGGGATTCCGATCTAAGAACAGCTTTGATGGCTGTATAGGTAAATAGGTGATTTTTTAACTCTCTTTATTATACGGCTGTCAAATTTGTCCTTCGAATAGAATGCCTTTGAAAAGACGGATTAGCCGTTATAAACGGATTAGGCCTCCTAATCCTAACCTTATTAAAATAATCTAACGATAATTTATTATGTTAACGCGAAAGTTATATATCGCATTAAAGCAAGTTTTCGAAAAACCAGCGTCAAAAATAATTTGTACTGTCTACAGTAAGTCAACTAGGCTCGGGTCTTCATGATACAGGCTTCCCTAGTGCGAAGACTATAGGATATAAGTTCAAAAGTGGAATAAATAATTTTGTTAACTTAAAATAATATTCTATCGCGGTTTTTAAGTTCTAATTTTCTCCTGACATTTCGGTGACTTTGCAGCCTTCGTGGTCACAGAGTGATTAAATCCACCAACTACTTTTATTTCGTAAGTGTAACAGGCCGTGGCTTGACTGTACGTCAAAGCTTGCTTGGCTGTATGGCTCTTTCATACTACATCAGTGAACCGCGAAGTAAACTATCTAATCACCAAACTGTATAATGATTTTTTATGTTATGTTACCAAATTATGTGTATAGTATTCCTTATGTGTGTCACCAAACTGTAATCAATACTTAGTCAAAATTACAATTAAAATCCCAAATTCAATCACGCAAGAATTTCGCACAAATATTCACACTGAAAATATGTTCCTAATAAATGTACATAAGCCAAAAAATCCAGTAATACGTCCAGACAAATGACACTAAAACGTTGCGTCAACGTAAGTCATATTATTCGCAAAGGTAATAATACTACAGCCCATAAAATCTATTAAGTAATTATTCATAACTGAGCACTCAGTACTAAATATCTCAGAAGGGCCGAGAATTATAGATCAGAGTATTAATGACTTATGTTTACGCGAATGTTAGACATTGAAATAAAACTATTTACGGATTTTATGGCGGTTATTTATATTATTATTTTCTTCCGACGTTTTGAAGACTTTGCAGCCTTCATGGAAACCATGAACCATGAAGGCTATTTCAAGATCGTTGTATTGTTGGAAATTATGCGAATATACATCACAAATGACATTATATTTTTTAATGATTAAATAATGATCATTATCCGTTTGATTTAATAAAGATCCATACCAAAATTACGAGCGAAAGGAACACATTTTAAATAATGATCAATATTTCAAGCGAAATGCGAGTACACGGAATCGGTCAAACATTCAGCTGTTTACTAATTATGATGAAATCGGGTAATATTAAGCTTGTATCCCAAATAAGGATATAAATATTACTTTTATAATAATTGTCATAATCGACCCAGGTGATATGCGATCAAAAGCAATCAAATAACAGCAATGGAAGCAGTAACATTTAAGAATATTCAAGAGGAAAAGAAAAAGAAGATTAACCAGACAGAGCTAATGCCTTTGACTGCAGGAATAACATTAGTCTCGCTTGAGTTGAACGAAAAGGAATAGAAAACATTAAAGCTAGAAAAACGATGTCGGTGCAGTTCTATGGACGTTAAATTAAGAATCTAAATTGCAACTAAATCAAATATCCTCTAGAAAGGGAGACAAACGTAGCCAGGTGGTTTTAATGAGAGATTTATTAAATATAACGCCTTGCTGTATCTTTATAATGATTACTGTTGTACTGAGAACGTTTTTTTTATACTAAACATAACATAAAAGTTACTAACACTAAAGCGATGTTATACAAAAAGGAGGTATTTAACAATGGCTTTGCAATATACCTGTAGGCAACTTCCGTGAATTTCTACAGGCTTCATATTAATGGCCACGTTCTCGGAAATGATGAGCTATCTTATGGCCCGAGATAAGGGCGCAAAATCTTAACAAATTTGTCCATGGTGTTCGGAGGTGGAACAGTGACCCACCCACATCACACTCTAAACACAAACTTGATGAGCGCGACTTCCCACGTCACTTCGAACTTCCAGCGTGCACTACTACCATGACAAACAAGCTGGAGTACATCAGAGATTAATACATCATATTGCTTATAATATAGAAATTAAAATAACATGATTTGTTTATATTGTTAATACGTTAGCTCGACCTGCCAGTAAATGCCTCGTCAAAAATCGAGTTGAAGTGGCAATTGATGCCTTGCATGCTGAGTATCATATCTTAACGTCTAATACCTATCGTCTTTCCCTTATACATATTCCTTTTCCATAAGGTCACGTATCTTTCTTATAATTCAGGTGGTCTAACCCATATAACTTCAGCTCATCCAATTACTTTTCTACCGGCGTATGCTATAGAAAATATAAGCTATAAGACTTTCAAATTTGCTGGTGGTAGGATATTTGTATCCCTCCTTTGAATAGTGACCATCGCACATGAGGTGCAAAATCCATCAAAGTGGCCTACGTGTTGTCACGTTCCACGATCATTCTGTGTATCGCTCTTTTAATAAAATGATGATCTATTCCAAAATTGATAATTTGTGGGAATCGTCAAAAAACTAATTTCTGTTGGCGACCTTTACTTTTTCTTGCTTTTTTTCATGCTATAGGTTTTTTTGACCTATTTTTAATAAGTTTAATTTTATAGCAACTTAAAAAAAGGCCGCAAACACAAATTCGTCATTTGTTAAGAGATCGGTATATCCCGTATCAAACAGGCCGACATAATTATTTCGACTGGCGAGGGATAAAAATCTCTCGCCTTTCAAATAAGGATGTTTTATAAATAAAATATGAATTTTAGATTCGTTTAATATTTGTGGTTAGCACTGTAGTTCGATTTATCGGCAGCCGCTGACTCTATCGCTCCAGCTTTATACTTCCCAAGAGATGCTAGTCCATTCGCCTGTGAACATACATTAATTAATAAATATTTTTAAAATATCTGTAACGTAACTGTATTTTTAACTAGATCTGTACCTAGTCGTATAAAATGTGGTAAACGAAACAATAATATTATGTATTCAATTACGCTAAATAACACATCAATTATAAATCACATTGCAAACTTCAATTAACGATTTCCATAATTCTAATTATTGTTTTATATATTATGTTTATTATTATAATTTGCTTTTAGCATTACCGATTGTTATTGCCGACAATTTTCAATTATTAAAGACCGTATTGTTACATGCAACTCGTTTTCGTTCTAAAGTGTTATCACATAAGACGCTATCAAGTTAAGGTTGGCATCTTGAGATAGTCCCTATTTAATATACCATATTAACATCAACTCAGATGACATTTTGAGTGATAGTTTGTGACGGATTTTTATAACTGAGTTTTGTTCATGTAATAATGCAAGCTCAGCTGACCACAAGCTCTTAAATAACAGCTTAAACATGTATTATTAAATAGGTCAACAAATTAAATGTCTACTTGAGATTTTCTTCAGGGGTGAGATTGATTGGTCCTATAAACTTAAAAGATTTGAGACTGGATTCCATGTAGGTATATTATGTTTACAAACTTCACCAGGCTGGCATAATTGTGTTGACTTCCGAGAGGCAATCATCTTTCGTCAGTCGACATTCTATTGGACTCTACACCACGTACCATCAGATGCTGTGAAGTCAATTCACCGTGTACGCATAAAAAAACACTTGTTTCTAAATTTGGCTTGGTAATAATAATATAAATGTTTGCGTGAATACCTTAGCCCTTTTGATTAATTCTTGCTGAGCTTTGGCAACGTTCTCGTCCTTTCCAGCCCAGATCTTCCAAACAGACGCTTGGAGAGCTCGTCCGTAACTGAATGTTAGTACCCAAGGCTTTTTCGAAGCCACCTGGTTAATTGCATTCAAGTTCAACGTGGCTTCTTCTTCGGACTGCCCACCAGAGAGAAATACTATTCCTGAAAACAAAAATGGGAAAGTTGTTAAATTAAACTATTTTTCGGATTTTATCGCGGTTTTAATGTTTTAGTTTCTACCTACATTTATAGATATTGTAACTTTGACTTTGCGGATGAACCACACCTCAGTCCCCCCCGTGACCCCGAAGGCTGCAAAGTCTTTGAAACGTCGGGAGAAAACTAAAACATTAAAACCTTAATAAAATCCGAAAAATAGTCTCATATGAATGTCTAACATTGGCGTAAACATAAGAAATCAGCATGTGTAAGCTGGCTGAGTTTTAAAAGAAGATAATATATTGTTCTAGGTTATGAATATTGACTGCGCTAATTGGAGAGCTGTTCACTTCATTCTTCCACGAGATAGTTGCACCTGCTGAGTATATTCGACATTCTTAAGAGAAATCTGATTACAGGACAACTCCCTTCTGAGATTTTAATCAACAAATAGGTATTATAAAATAGAACTACGAAGCTACGAATATTGACAAAAATAAATTACAATTATACAATTTGAAAATTGAATCACCAATTCATTTCGAAATATCAAGTTTTATAAAAGACAAAATATTTTCTTCAGGACAAAACAATTTAAATAAGAAAACCAGTTCCTGTCTGGATTACGGGAACATCTTTTGTCCATTTGTTTTTGTTTGCGAAATAAAAACGAGATATTCACGAAAGACTTGCTGGCGAGTTTTATGGGTATAATTTTATTTTGATTCAAGGCTGAAGAAACTAGGTTAAAATGTTTCTTTTTAAAAGTAAAGAAGACCGCACCGTGATAATAAATTGCCCCACAATTTAATTTGCGGCTTTACTTTGCTTCATTTGTGATTGTCCATTAGGAATGTACATAATAAAATATATCTGACGCGAATAAATTGTGGTTCACGCTAGGCATTACACATACAAAACATTAAATTACTGGATAACATAGATAACTTATGCATTTCATGATAAAAATAATAGATTTTGCCTGCAGTTTCGACAAAATACATTTTCCAGGATAAAAATTAATTATTTCCATTGTACATCTAACAATAATTTCACAATTTCGTGCACATTGAATCACTCCCAGTCGATTGCAGGAACAGCGGCCAATTTAACATAGAGAACAACCAGGTACATAGAAGACATTATAATGCACAAGTGTTTGCGCAATACACAGGTGCACTCTCTGTTCCTCCACTCTCATAGTCTGGTGATCCGCCATAACCGGATAGAGATCAGGCGCCGAACCAACAGTTTTACGTGCTTAACTCAGTCACACTTACACCCAGAACAAAAGTAGCTTAAAGATAAGTAATTAATATTAATTTCAACTTCATATATATTAGAACCATTAGGGTTATAGCTTCCGCCGTATCAGCCGTATCAGTGATTCCATATCACCCCTCTTGGCCCATACTTACAATAACCAAAGCACACGCCAAAACAACACATTGCCCTGGAACCCATGAAATTTTGATTTACGGCCCCTTTATGGTAAGTTATGCTACTAAGAACCATACCTGGAACAGCTGCAGGGACTCCTCTAAGAAGTGCGGTGACAGTTGCAACTGCAATCTCCTCCGGGGTGTTTCGTTTAGAACATCCTTGACCTGGTGTTACCTGATAAAAAAGAATGAGATGATTAAAATCAATAATAAGTTCAGTAATGTCGAAAGGCCTTGCGCATTATCAGTTTCGGGAAATCAAAAAGTTTCTTTCACATTTTTAAATTTGGATATTTTTATGATTATTTTTTATATATACATATTGTAGTTAAAGAAATAGAACGATTTCTCATGATCACTCCTTTAAGGAGAATAATATCCGGCAGGCGGCCGAACGTAAAACTGAGTCAAATAATTACTGCGACATGCTTAATGGTCATGCACCGACTTCATATTTACGTAAACTAAAGGCTGGCTTTAGAAGAAGAATATATTGTATTGGAATAATATTTTTTTCCCTATATCGATGTTAATATCTGAGGTCTCACCATATTCGGCTTTATCAAAGTGCCTTCCAAGAATACGTGGTGGTCATTCAAAGCCTTGTACAAAGCAGCTAAGGCAGCTTCTGTCACTTTCTGCGTTCTGATTATATCGTGATTACCTGACAAATGAGAAATAGGAAGAATTATAAATGAAGTCTTAACATAGAAGATTTAAGGATTGTTTTTTATCGACTCACGTACATAATTTACGCTTACATAATATGGATACTTCGGTATATGAATTTAAGATAAGAGTATTATTTATATTATAGGTATAAGAAGTAGATATATCATAGATAGGCGATAGTGACTTCCATAAATAAAAATGTTATTTTAAAGAATATATGACGAGACGTGCAAAACTCCGCCTCATATGCATAGCTACAACTGACATAGTATCTAAGAAAAACATCCAAAATTTAGAATTACAAGGCTTTACATGGCACTGGGCTGCATTTATCATCAAGAGAATAGGGATTAAGCGTCATAATAGCCAGGAATCAGCTTCAAAGTCCTTCAAACTGAATAGGAATCATTGTAAATGGTAATTGGTGACAATAATAAACAGCATAGTCAGTAGTCGAACCAACAGCACTCTTGTATCCAAGAAACTAGAAGTTGGAAAATTAAAAGTTTTTTTTTTAAAACTCACCATCCAATAAAACGTCAGGCTCTACGATAGGAACTAAACCCTGACTTTGGCAAATGGAAGCGTATCGTGCTAACACTTGAGCCATGTCGTTGATCGCTTGCACTGATGGAGTGTTGTCACTGATTTTGAGAGGACAGCGCCATTTCGCAAAACGGCATCCTTGTTTTTTATATTCAGCACATCTTTGGGCTAAGTCATCGAGACCTGAAAAATTATTTTTGACTCCTCAAAATCCAACCTCAATCACAGAATAGTAGGTATTACGTAGATATCGATCTTTACACAGCCTAAACGTACCATTGATATGACGATTGATATTTCAAGAATACAATATAGTGTTTAGTGGTTTAGCATAATATTTTGTTCATATATTACTACCATATATCAAAAACAATTTATACAGAAACTAGATTATAGACCTAGTTTGTGTAACCTGTGACCAACTTCTAATTAAAGTACTGTCAATCGTTTTCTAAATCATAAGTACCTTGTGTAGTAACCTCGTCTTCAGAACAGAACAACGGCCCAACATCTCTATCTACTTTAATGCCAGGTATTATGTTCTTCTTCTTCAACAGTTCGAGGAATAGTGTGCCCTCATCTGTCTTCTGGTATACCGTCTCGTCGAAGAGTATCACTGCTGAGATGTGATCGGATAATGCCTGAAATATTGATAAGTTTTAACGAAACGAAGAAGCAGCTCGTCTAATATAAACTGCCACATCATCGCAAATCCTACGAGGTACTAATGCGCTAATCTGGAAACTTTAAGTCAACAATATTAGTAATTTCACTGGCTACAATGTTCTTAAAAGTAGAATTCTTAAGAGGAACTTTTGGCAGTAGGTGTCTTTACTAAGTAAGTATGTGTTTATATAAATTTATGAAAAAAAAGAAATGACAGAAGTTTTGATTAGTTCAGCTACTATTGTGTCTATCTAAGTTATTTATTTTCAAGATTTATTTAATATCAACTGTCCTTTATTTAACAAACTTACGACATCTGAAGTAAAAAGCAGCTGGCGGTATCTCCTCCTGTTGGTTTCCGTGTTCTCTAAACCGATCGCAGCCAGGAGCTTTCCAATACCCTCTGCAACGTATAATACAACAAAAAATATTACGGCCTGAAGGAATAAAACATAATTTATAATTGACGTTAATCCACATTACTTTAAACATGTTTCAGATCTTTGGAGTCTGAAATACAACTTTCCCTGACCCATTTACTTATTTAAAAATGGTCTTTAGTGCATATAATATTTTGCTTAATTTCTCTATAGAAGTGCTTATTGAGTGTCACTTAGTGCTTTATATTATCGTCTTCAGTCCACATAATAAATTTCTAAAATGCTTTATTGTCATGCTTACTGAATTTAATTTACCATCAAGTGACTCGTTTTGTCTTTTACCGGCATAAGACAATAATTTATATGGAAATATGTTATGCAATAACCATAAGATAATTCAAGGTCTTGTGTGAAAAAATATGAAATATAAGTAATTGGTAATATCCAAACCATTTGCTTCATCGACGGCCAGGATGCCTTTACCGGGCGCGACGATTGCTTCAGCAGTCTTTTTTAACTCCTCCTGGAGCTCAGGGTCAGGGTATGAGAAGTAGGTAGTCATCCTGTAAATAATTCATGAAGTTTTTATATCAATACTGTGAGATGGGTTTCTTTAAATTTGTATATTCATCCACAAAAGTAGTTAAACAAATTTCAATTAAATTTTTGTGGTCATTTCAACATTTTTTTTCTTTACCATCTTAAACTTCGAAGAGTTGACATTATTTTAGATAAAGATGAAAAATATTTCGATTGAACGTAACATGTACAAGCGTTTTCGAATTTTGAAGTTGTTCCGCTACTTTTGTGGCTGACTGTACATACAAATGGCATGAATAAATTAACGATATGATGCTATAGGGATAAAAATATCAGCCGCAAAGTAATCGGCAAATTGATTTGCAATTCAATCAGTAACTATCCGGAAATGTTAAATCTATATTATTTACAACATAATAAATTCAGCCAACACTTGCTTTCATATTGATATGTTGACAATCAACCACTCTTTTGTTATTTAAAGACTAGCTTTGCTTTAAACCCCGCGTGAAGGAGTTTCCCGGGATACTCAATACATACATACATACATATAAGTCTTACGAAAAATCCCTCATGTGGACGTAAACCAATAACTAAAGTTTCATTCAAATCCGTTCAGTAGTTTATTTGTTAAAGAGAAACAAACATACATACATCTTCACAAAATTCCGCATTTATAATATTTGTAGGATAATTAAAACCAAAGTATACATACATACATACAAATCTTATGACAAATCCCGAAATGGAGGAACTATGGACAAATTAAAATTAAAGATTGACTAAAAATATCACTAACAATATATGAAAATCAGAAATTTAATATTATAGGTACTTAGATTATTTTCGAAAACCAAATTCTATATAATATGCCTATGAAAACGGAAACCAAAACCGTGGCCTGAAATCTTGCCGAGGTGTCATGAGTAAGTGGGTAATAACTCAAACGGTAATTGCAGTAAGTTTCAATTCATAATGATTTAATGGTCAACCCCTGATTCCTGATTTAAGACCTTCCCAAACCACAATTATTGACTCAGAAATACCTTTGAACACAATGCCAACAACTACCTTAGACTAATGTTTAACGTCGATTTTCACATTTATTTCTACGTTCATACAGTAGAGCGTTGATTATCCATATTAAATATTAATTGAGGGACATAGGTGTTCCGAAAATAGGTTTAAATATGTTATATAATACATGTACTTATATATCAATAAAAATATAAATCTATAATATAATACTAAAATAAATAAACAAAACTTGTTTAACAAAGTGGTAATTACGAAATTATGTACTTCGTCCCACAGCTCAAAGAACAAATTATGTTTAATCAACATTTTACGTGCAAAGGTCTTTAATTGTGATCTATCGAAGCAAACCTATCTGTTCGGTTATGCGGTTGTTCAGTTAATCGACGCTTTACTGTATTGTTTCCACACGTGAACTTGAAAAGAACTCACTGTCCTTAATAAATAATTAATAATTATAATGAATGTCACCTGTTTTATCAGAACTTGTGTTCACAACTAAGATTAAACGAGCATTCTGGTGGTAAATGGTCGTGATAGTGTTATCACATGTTGATACGGCCGATTGTTTTCATGTTTACATCTTAATTGTAGTTTTTAACGCTGTGCTCCTGCGTTTAAAATATTATGTGCGTACAGTATAAATATTATAATTTTGGATCTTAAGCCACAAGATGACATTACTGTAAATTTAAATTACAGAAATATCATCTTTCACCCAGTGATGAATTCAAACAGACTTAATAATTATAGCACTGGAGCCTAAATCTAGTTGATTGAAGCAATTTTTATAGATATTAATGTTTTGTAATTTGTTTATACCTTTAGGTGGATACCGAAATACTGTTATTATTAATAATTTACTTAATTTAGATCAATTTTCGTATTGAACTTGTTTTATATTACATATTTAGATGCTCTTGAAATAAAAATAATTAACAAACGACAGGGATGAAACCGTAATCTATATATTTTATCACAGCTCCATCTACCGGTCAGTAGGATAGAAGAAAATAGTATTGGAAATATAATTATTCTGCCATCTATAATTTGAATGTCAATGTTTAATACCTTTCTATTCACCTCTTTCATACACTTTTTTATAAATACCTATCGGTAAAACAGTACATAAGCCAAATAATTTGTTGCAGCGCCATCTATCGGCTAGTAGTATAGGAAAAAAGGGTAAAGGAAAATATAGTTATTGCGCCATCTATTAGTTACATAATAAAGTTTTATGTTAACCCCTTTTAAACCTCTTCTATATTTAAAATAGTGACTTTTTAATTTCAGTTTATGTCACTAGATGGCAAGCTATTCGATAAATATAAACTGCTTACGGAGTTGCGCTATCACCAGACCTTCAAATGACCTTTTCGTTTGTCCTCTCTTCGACTTATTACTTTGACAGCACTACTACCGGAGTAGCAGTTCGGGAGTGTCTCTTGTTTTGTAAAATTCCTTGATAAAAACTGTAAGTCTTTTTTTATTCTTATGCTTACTATTACATTCAGTTCTACTTATAGTAAAATAAGTTATTTATTTATCTCGAGGAAACTCGTAAATACTAGAAGATTGATTTTTACAATAGGTTATAATTTTTATTACTATTTTTTTTTAATTTACCATTTATATATATTAAGTTGTTTTTGGGTATATTTGAAATGTTTTTATTGTAGTTCACAATACAATATTTTTAGGGCGCATTTCATCATGAATATCAATGCTTGCTTCATGTCGAATTATATATTACTGGACCTAAATAATACGTTTTATGGTTTTGTCCGTAGATATAACTTCTATACATTTTTTTGGTCTCGTAATATAATATATATAGTGCTATAATAGTGAATAAACCCTAAACATTGTTCTATAAAACGGTTTAGCTGAATGTAACAACATATATATTTTTTTCTTTTTCATTCAAGTGCCTTGATTTTATTAATTAAACTGACATTTTGTATTTGAAATCCTATTTCGTAAATCAAATTTATCCAAAAAAAAGTGAAAATAGTCATTGACCTTTCAAGGTCACACATTTCAAAAGTTATTTTTAACAAAAAAGATGACAAATTTTACATTTCCTTAGGTCTATGTAAGATATTTAGGTGTTGCGTAGTAGGTAATACGGTAATAACTTTTTATTTTTACTGTAGTCGATTATTCGTAATTATACTATCATTACGTTCTCCCTACTAGATACATCAGTACATCCAATGACAGTAATAAAAACATCTTAGAGTACATCACTATAATTTATTATGTCACAGGAAAGGTGACGTGACATAGATTTGTCATAAATCATAATCCTATTCCTAATTTGAATTTTCGAAAACAAAAGAATAAACTATCATTTGGGAGTCATTTTTGGTGAGTTTTTAATAGAATATAATGTCGAGTATAAGTTTTATTTAATTTTATATATATTTACAATGCCGCCCAAAGGAAAAGGCAAGGGTCCTCCCGAGTCAGGATGGATGCCCGGCTTCGGGACGAAGGGTAGGTTTTTACTTAGCTAAAGGTTGTTTCGAGGAAAACTTCTTCTCACATTTTCTTATTAGATATTTGACCATATAATGAGTGATTTGAAAGTTTTTGTATATAATTAGCCAGTAAATGACAACAGGAGACTTAGTAACATACTTTCATACTCTTATAATGTAGGTACATAATTTAAATCCAGACAGCCTTTATTACCTTAATATAAATAGTGGCTATACCTTGGGCATCATCTCGCGAAGTATTTTGTGACTGTACATAAATTATTTCTGTGCACATAACTTTTTTCTGAAATATCATTTTGTTATACAGAATTATTTCAGCTTAAAAAAATATTTTTACATCATTGATATTTAAATTCGGACACACCTACAGAATTAATGAGATATACATATTGAAACACAAATAACCTGTTTAAACTTTGCTCTTGAAAAGGTCACTTGGATAATTAGACAACAGTTATCTCAAAATATGTTATTGATAATTCTGTGGTAAAGTTTATAGTGTGTCATTAAATTAAACATAAAATGTTTAAGACATTTTTATTTGGAAAATTAGACTTTCCCCTATGGGCGAGATTCCAAAAATCCTTATTTATTATAAATGTGTTACATAAGGATTAAGCTATGCACTGTTTGTCAGTGTTTAGAAAATTATTAAATCTATCAAATGTTTGGCTTTTCCTACTATGAATTTGTCAATTTCATAGTCTGAATACAATGGAACCACAACCTAGAAATATAATTGAATAAGCATATGCTTACTAATATTACTCTGAGGATAAATATCAAATTTTCCAAAAAGTAAAACACTTATAACTAGATCACAAAGTACCATCTGATGACACTGTACATGTATTATGTTCTAATATGTACTTATTGCCAGCTTAAACTTAAACCGACCAAGCATAGGTAAATTAACAGATTGCAAGCATTACCATCTAGATATTTGACAAGTTAAAGGAAACCAATGCTATTGGCCAATAAAGACAGACTTCATGCATGTATTTACATTCTCTTCTGTCAGTTTTTATTGTGTATGGGTGAGACATAAGATCATAAGTGACATGAGTTTTTACAAGTTATGCCAAATGAGTTCTATATGTGTTGACAGTTGCCTTTATGGTCAACTAGGCAATCAATATTGAGCAATGCAAATTCTATCTACATGTTAGTATTGGTCTTAACTTGGCAAGGCTCGGCCAACATGTGTAGCCAGCATATAAATGTGCCAGAAATATAATAAACAACAATTTAAATGTATTTTGTCTAGTAATTTAAAACACCAATTGGATGTTTAATACAAGCAATGCATTCCAAATTAATTTAAGAATGCTTGTTGATGAAGTTGGATGTGAATTTAGCATTAGAATAAATATGTGGATAAAAATTAGTTTTAAAAATAGATATTAAATAAAATTAGAGCTGCTTTATCCTATGCACTAACTTATTACATTTATACTTGACAAACTTTGTCAAATTAGGAACAAAAAATGAAAAATATTTAATTACTATTAATTGGATAGCATTTATCGTATTCAACCATTAAAATGGATGTTTTCAAGGTTATCTGGGAGTTTCGGTCAATCAGATCAAATTTCTCAGCAAATGCCAGTGTAATGAAGAAAGTAATGAAAAAGCACTCGGGTTTCAATTGAGCCAAATTGTCAATTTAGTATGTGGCCATGTGCCAAGTGTTTCACTTATATTTAATCAAGATTTATTGAGTGTTATGTATTGGGTTAATTTGTTTCATGTTTAAATATCGTGTGTTGAGTGTTTAATACTAAATTTAAAAAATATTAAACTTTTAAATATTATGTATATCCATTTATCATTATATTAAGTGTATAGTCCAGGGCACCCAAAGTCTTGCTTTAGCGCTGTACTAAGTCATAGGTTTTTTAATTTGTTACTTGTTATTATTATTACTTCACGATAAAAAAAATCTATCCTTAGAAATTCTAAGACTTTGTTTGATTCATGGAAAATTAGGTAATCTTATTGTTATCTACGTCATAATAGAAAATCAAACCAGTAAAGATCTAAAATTTTTCAGTAATTTGTGCGTTAAATCCCACATTTTTAAATGTTTTGGGCAAAGTGTATTCATATGACTGCCTCGGTGGCGTAGTTGTACTGCATGCGCGGTACAATAGCGCTCTGAGGTCCTGGGTTCGAATCCCGGGTCGGGCAATGTGATATTTGGGTTTTTCTGCTCAGTATCAGCCCGGAGTCTGGAATTTGTGCCCGATATGGTGATAAGCTCGCCCCCTATCACATCATGGGACGGAACGCATTTGACGACAACGTGCCGTGGTTGCGCCTCTACCCTTACGGAGATAAATGCGTGATGTTGTGTGTGTGTATTTATATGTTTAATTTTGTTGCAGCCACCATGAGCACCTACTTCCAGTACCCGACTCCCGAGCTGCAGGAGGAGCTCAAGAAGATCGCCCAGGCGATCGTCGCTCCTGGCAAGGGCATCCTTGCCGCCGATGAGTCCACTGGTAAAGTTACATCATTGTATATTTTTTTTATATTTTTACAGATGATGTTTGAACAAAGTATTTTTTGTGCGAACACAAAAAAAAATGTAAACAGATGCCTCACATGTCTAAAATATGATGGGTAGTAATTTTAATTAAAAATAGATTTAAACCGTACTATTTGGAGTAGATTTTGTAATATAAAGTCGATTATAAAATATTTTCAAGAAAATCCAGTTGAAATAATAATGGCAATCAATATGGGTCATTTGTCCTATGATCTTAACGTTGTCGTCGAGAGAGAATGATATCGTATAACTTAAAAAAAAAACAATTTGAATATCAATCAAAAGTTCAGTATAGTAAGTACCAATTTGAAATATAATTTATATTATCTTACGCGGTATTAAACTATTGCCGATATTGATCGTTTTACCATTATCTTGTACACCACATTTAATAGGTAAAATATTAATTCTCTAGATTTTTGCTACGTTATAATGGTATGAGCTATGTTTAACTGGATCATATTCTGAACAGGCACAATGGGCAAGCGCCTCCAAGACATTGGCGTTGAGAACACAGAAGAAAACCGTCGCAAGTACCGTCAACTGCTGTTCAGCTCAGACCCGGTACGTATAATTCTAAATTTATGACAGATCGGCACCATCCTCAGTGCAACACCACTCCTGGACTTACCACTTAGTCGATTGGAATGGTATTACTGTCACTGTTAAGGCCTTCTATTTCCGTATTTAGCTTGCAGAAGGTCGGGTCTTTGTGGTGCCAGCTAGAATTCTAGCCAGCTCAAATCCTTCCACAAGCACTGGATCTTCTTGGTTTCTCATAAAATGGTGGCAGATAGGTATCTTCCTGTCTCCTCCTGAAATGGTGGTTCATATGTACCTGAATCAATATCAAAAGTTGTATTTTTATTATATTGATTTTCTTAGTGATTAAAATGCTCACTGTAGGTAAACTCGCCGCTATATTGCTGGATCGATATTGATGAATTATTCACATTCAAATTGCTACAAGTAGTTTTTAGCAAGCAGTATAGTATACGACTTTAATGTCTATGTACACTAATACTATAAAGAGGTAGAATTTGTATGTGATGGATTAAACTTTTGAAATTACTGATTAGGTTATGAAAATTAATTATTCCAGGAGGCTTTGCATCGATGTGTTTATAGTTGCTATAGGTTACTTTTAACCCGGAACGGCCTTCAGAGTGGACAGAGAAGTGGGCTAAATCTAGCTTTATATTATAATTAAAGTTTACTACCCTTAAGTGATATTGACGTGTATAATTTAAAACAATGAATGTTCTTTATTGATCGATTTAAAGTCATCATGACTGGCTAATATTGCCGGTGTATTGATCTATTAGGTCTATTGTTTGTGGAAGGATTTTAATATTGTATTTGAATAACTTCAGTATTAATCAAACATTAGCTATCACCATTCTTACTCATCTGAAGTAAGTTACGAGTGACAAATAACCAGCTTTGTCGTTATTGTTTTTAGAGTAGGTAAAAGAAAGACTTATAGAGCGGGTGAGATCACCTTTAGTCCAGACATAAAATTTTGTGTTAGCAATGATATATTTTTTGATCATTAGAGCATTTTCCAAATTCCTTTTTCGCTTTAGAGAGCAACGGTCATATGTTTATGTGTCATGCCAAAGGGCGGATCCAGCTTTTTAGTCTGAGGTTGGCGGGTGGTCATATAGTCAAGGTCTAGTGATACGCTTGTATTTATTATCATACAAAATATGTATATCATTAAAAATAGACATTAAAAATAATCAGTAGTCACGTAGACCCAGCCCAGGGTGGGGACATGACCCCAATGATCCGCCTCCCCTTGATCCACCCTCGGCTGTTCCGACATCTCTATTTTGCAGTATAAAATCCATTGTCATACTTTGGTATTAGTAAACGACGACCGACTTACATGATTTCATAATTATCAAAGAAATTCTACGTGACTTGCTGGTGGTTCAACTATTTGCTACGCTCTATTATGCGTCACATATGACGATATCTTTTAAACGTAAACGAAAATCTAACTTCCTTCATATACAACTTCCTTCATATACATTAGATGTTTGTTTCGTGTTTGTAGTCACGTATTTCTTCGTAGCAAATGACGTCATAGCGAGTGACGAATTGTGAATGAAAGCGTACCTTCTGTTGACAGATTGTTTATAGTATTTCAAATCTTAACATACTATGACCGTAATAGTATGCTATTCTGTAAGAGTAGTGTAACAACTGAACAATGATGGAAGGGATAAATTGTAACAATTCTAATTGTTTTTATAGCTAATGCTCTTGGCTGTGTGTGCAATTTTTTTTATGTCAAATACTTTAAAAAACTTAACCTTTGTCCTTTCTTGGGATTTTGGCTTACTCTGTAAAAATCATAATCGGAATGGTTTAACAGTGATATTGTAGCAGTTATTTTAGT
The DNA here is from genome assembly GCF_014839805.1 of Manduca sexta. Lineage (NCBI taxonomy): Eukaryota > Metazoa > Arthropoda > Insecta > Lepidoptera > Sphingidae > Manduca > Manduca sexta. The sequence goes on from NC_051123.1 coordinate 8,077,291, forward strand.
ATAATAATAGTAGCAATGATTTTGGCAGCATTGCAAAAACGAAGATTTGGGATGTAACTGTAATGTCGTTTAATGCCTTTGACAGAAGTACACATAGAATTGTTGAAATTGTTTACAGGACAGAAGCTAATCACTGCTCATTACACGATATATACCCGCGCTATATTTTTTATTAACGTCTTCCTGCTAGTAGTTGGAATATAATCAGAGCTATAAGTGACACTTTACAACTAATTTTGTAGAATAAAAAGCCAGCGAATTTAAAAATAAATCGAATAAAAACATAACCTATATTGTTATGCACATGTTATTCCGCGATATGGTTTATCTATTTGTTAATTCTCATCCAAATTCGCTTAGCAATTTCTTCTAACATCCAACCATGTTCAAATTTATAACATTAGTTTATAGTGAGTTTTATATCAGCAAAAAGATATTTTTGCCGTCCAAACAGTCACGACAAGATGACTGCAAATACTGAATCTTGTAAGACTTGCGGCGCGTCCCATGTGTATTATAGAAATATCGCTGTAGTGTAAACTCATTCAGAAGTAAATGCTGTGAGAACTTGAGTGTAAACACGGCTTAAGAATAGTATTTATTTGGATATGGTTATGAATATATTTAAGTCGTGTCTTGTGATGTTATAGCATAATATTTGGCACGCGCATCTTACATGCGCATCGGTTTGCCGCCAGTATTTACTTATATAATTGTTTGACGCAATATGTGTAGAAAAAATATATATTTAGATTCTATATCGACCTTCACGGGAAAAGAACGTGTTTGATAGATGCTATGTTAAGTTCTTCTTCCTATACCTTATTAAGGGAAAGAAATAATCAAAATTTAAACCTATATGTCCTGAATTTACAATTTCTATTGTTTTTTTTAAACTAGATTCATTTGACAAGAAGGGATACTTATACTTTTCTTTTTTTTTTTGAGTTAGTAATACAGTAACAGCGTCGTTTTTAATTGCAATTACTGTGTAATACATCTACAAATACTGTTGGAGTGAATAAATGGTGCTTATGAATAGGGTGACTGTCTTGGATACAAAGTTGTCACGCGGTTCGTGTTAGATTGTTTAATACCAGCACAGCAAAGGGACAACTGAACCTGATTGTAAGCATAATTGGGTCAATATAAAGTCGACTGACGAGTGGCGATACCCCTAGCCAGTCGACACAATTATGCCGGCCTGTTTGAACCGGATATACACAGGCTGATTCCGGAACGAAACACATTTACGTGGGCCATTGAAGGGTAACGGGTATTGAGTTTTTTGTTCAATATCAGCTCGGCGTCTGGATGAATGATATGGCGATATGCTCTTCTATCACATCATAGGAATAAACACGTATACAACATGGATGCACTAGTACAGGGAAACATTTATGTCGGTGTGCTATCTATGAATTTAATAATAATTTCAGCTTGTGTTGCTCCCAGGCCCTCTCCGAGAACATCTCCGGCGTGATCCTGTTCCACGAGACACTTTACCAGAAGGCTGATGACGGCACGCCCCTGGTGGCGCTGCTGGAGAAGCGCGGCATCATCCCCGGCATCAAGGTCGACAAGGGTGTCGTGCCGCTGTTTGGATCTGAAGACGAATGCACTACACAGGGTAAGTGCTGACTTGCATATTCATTTAATTGGAGCTTTTTAAACAAATTACTGGTGGTGGTAATATTACTGATGGCAGGTCTCTCATATGTGAGAGTCTTGGGTAGGTACCACCGCAATGTCTATTTCTGCCGCCAAGTAGCAGTGTGGTCATTGTGTTCCGGTTTGAAGGACATTGTAGCCAGTGTAACTACTGGACATAATGAGACTTTACATCTCATGTCGCAGGATGGCGAGCGCAGTGGAATACCAAATAATCTTTGTAATTCAAGGTTTTGGATGGTGTTACTAACTATTTATGGGCGGTCGTAACGCTTACCATCAGGCGAACGGCAAGCTCGTCTCGTTATTCAAAGCAATAAAATAATAATAATAATTTCATTATATTAGTAATTCTTATAATAGGTTGAAATATGTACTGTTTAATTCATAAACTTGTAAAGCTTTGGGACGTTGAAAGGATCTTCAAAATACCTAGAAAATGTATTTCTGTATCGGCGATTTTTCATTATGTGAATTGTAAGTTTACTCCACCGTGATGCAAGATTTATAATCTATTACATTATAAATTGTTATAAACATTTTTAATTACCTACTCCTTTTGTTATGGACCGAGTTGAAACATCTTTATCGAGATAACTTATCGTTCGAAGTAATTTTAATGTTGTACATCTCTATACAGGGTGTTTTCTTTTAAAATGCTGGCAAGTAATTATGGTTTCATTATTCTAACATCAATTTGTATTAAACTACTTTTAAACAGTGGAAATGTATAGTATGTTAAAGAATATCAATTTTATAAAATCAAACCGTTTCAAAATATGCACGATATCTAAAATGGCGTGCTCACTAAAAACATGTTAATCGACATTCTAAACCGAATAATTACTTCATAATTACACAAGATAATCAAGTTCTCTCAAAAATATTTTGTATTAAATATGACGTTAGAAATACTTTAGGCTTGATAATAATATAGAGCCAACATGGCTGACGTTCTTACTTCAATAAATTATGTTTTAAATGATTTCTTTCCTAAAACCGAGGATAAATTTCTGATACAGACGGACTTATGTCAAAATAATTCTCTCCCAGTCAATCTTAGGTTGGTGTAGAGATAGACGGAGGCAGGTGTATAATAAAAAAGGATAACAATAAAGATAAAACAAATGTATATACATATAATAGTTATAATTATATTATACAGTGAAATCCGGTTATAACGACATTGAAGGGACCATCGAATCTAAACGCTATATCCGTGCTTCGGTATAAATGATACTACAAAGCTATGCTTAGTCAAAACACAAATTTACTCGATCAGCTGTAAGTCAAAACCCGCCATCTTGCCTCGAGGTTTAAATTAGGAACCGGTGATGATTTTGACAGTTATTAAAGCAATTCTTAACCACCTCTTAACGCTAAAACAAGTTTATAAGTAAGACTGTTAGTTTCATGGACATTTAATCGTTATAATCGATATCTAATGTACTTATATAGTTTTTGACTGTAGTATACAAGTCTTAACAAATCTCAACCGATCAGAAAATCAACAAAATCTTGCTCAGTTCCACGTAGTTATAATATCCAGTTGGCTTAGATGTTTCGAAACCGGTCGTACTTGTTTACGGAGTGGGCGTTGATAGCACTATCGGGGCGATAAGTGGCCGAGCCCCCGGATCAAGAACGTCATTAGGTATGTTGTGTGGCTGATAAAAGGTCAGGGTCCAAATCTATATTTGGATGTGAAAAAAACAAGTCCACTGCCGTCTGAAATGTTCTTAAAGGTGGTTTGATTAGAAACAGTGATGTAATATATTGTGTTATTAAATACTTTGTTTAAAGGCGTATTAGGTTGTTTATAGATAACCATTTCAATTGATATTTTGTACAATAATTCTCGATGTTCATCACAATGTCACAAAAAACAGAAAGCCACCAGGAATGACATCTTCTGTTGCGTTTTTTAGGGTTGTGAAATCGCCTTACAATAGTAGTGCACCTCCTTCCCACCCCTCTGCATTTTCCAATAGTCATTCCTTAAGATTTTCAATGCATCGACAGTTCCTTTCTGTACGTGAAGATAACTGCTTACCTTTAAAACTATCTTGTCGTTTGTATTCCTTCTCTGACAAAAGATTGAGCCAATTTATTCATTTTCGCGGCACCGATACCTTAACACTGCTGATACCCGTCATTTTAAATCCCCTGTGTTTGATGATAGTCACCTTCAATATTGATATAAAGTACAAACAAGCCGCCTTTGAAGATAAATTTAAAACAATTTTCAAGTACCCTGTAGCACACAAGCTATTTTAGTCTGTCGGTACGCGGCGCTAAGTACGAAATGACATGATTATAAATAAATATACGCATTTGGCATGTATTTGGTGAAAGTGAATCATGTCTATTTATTGCTAAAGGCCTGATAAATCCTCTTGATTAGATGCTGTTATTTTTAAATATTTGAAGAACCAACAAAGTTCTTCTGATTGATTGGGTATCAATAATCATCAGCCAACAGATTAACCACCTTCCCGTGTTCCCATTTTCAAGGGTCCCAACCAAAATGCTTTTCTTCAATCATTACTGCGACACAGAACTATTTACTATCGAACATTGTATTAAAAACTACTGTATTACTATTCCAAATAAAGATTTATTATTATTACCGGCGATAGTATAGAAATGACATATTCCAGCAAAAATACAGATCCAATATCCCTTCCATTTTATTTTTATCCATGGTGCTTTACAACTGGCATTTTTAGTTGTTTCTATACTTGATGTTAAAATGCCTCCTGGATTCATTATTTTGTCTCCCGCTATTGAGGGAAGTGGTGAATAAATATTTCCAACTCCTCCCTATCTTTCTGTTTGATTAATTTCGTTGCGGGATAAAGACAGATTAGTGTTCCCTGGGACTCGCCGAGCTTCACAGCTCGGTGTCCTAAAATACGTGTCACCACTTATCCTGGCTTAGGGGTGTTGTACTGGTGGGTGTCAAGAGAGAAACCCTTTGCCCTAGCTATAAATCTGACGTTCGGATATGTCATTCACATGAATATTTTTGTTTTATATTAGCGTAAACCTAACATTAACTGTAATAATTGTATTTTTTTGTTACTTTTTACTGATGATCTTAAATAAAAAGAAAAGACAAATGCGTAAACTATTGTAGAAAGTTGTTTTTCTAAGGCCACACGTCTAAAACATTGATTATGCATACTTTGAATTCTTGTCGCAATTAGCTTTGCATAATTTTGTCAAAACCAGTTTTGTATAATTAAAATAGCACAGATTAATAACATGTATTGTATTGAACATTATTGCCAGTAATATTTTCTTCGGTCGGTATTTCTTTAAGTCACTAATAAAAATATTCCATTTATTGTCATGATACATTATCATGACATAGCGTTATTAAACGTTATTGATTTCATAAATGGCATGGATGTAAACAAGACAATTATTGTAGTCATTTAATTGGGCGATAAAGATTGTAATAATATACGATAGTTGTTGCTGATGTTTATTCGGACAACAGTCGAAATAGGCGCTTGGATTCTTACCATTTTACTTTGGAAAATGTCAAATATTATAAATTTTATTGAAATATCACAATTATAAATGGCGGCTTCCAAACTTTTACGATGAAGAAAAGAAATATTGAATACTTATCAATAATAATGTAACTTACATTTGTTAAAATTTCCGTTTGTTTTCTAATAGTTACTATATTTTTTTAATATACCTATTCCAAACTCAGCGATATCGCAGGCTTTAATATTATGAGATATAAATTTATAGCACAGACAACACATTTGTTTCATTCCAGGTCTCGACGACCTGGCCCAGCGCTGCGCCCAGTACAAGAAGGACGGCTGCCACTTCGCCAAGTGGCGCTGCGTGCTGAAGATCGGCCGCAACACTCCCTCGTACCAGGCCATCTTGGAGAACGCGAACGTGCTCGCGCGCTACGCGTCCATCTGCCAGAGCCAGCGCATCGTGCCCATTGTGGAGCCCGAGGTGTTGCCTGATGGTGAGATTGTTTATTCTGATTATGGTATTGTTTATGGGTGGTTGTGTACGCTGTCATTTTGAAATTGCGTTGCTTATTAAAGCCACAAACTTATCTTACAATAAGTTAATCGAACCGTAGCTTACATGTAAAATAAAAAAGTGTAAGTTTCGAACAAAACAAATATTAATAAAAAGTAATTTTAATTAACGCCCTAATGCCACGACTACAACTCTAAGATATTTCGTTGCTGCGGCAACATCACACTTTCAGTCAGAAATACTCTCACGCATACAACATATTCATACTAAACCGTTATAATATAATAAAATATTCAGAAAATTTTTGGCGCAATGTTAGCAGATATAAAGACGAGTATATGGTTTCATTTAATAACGCAATGTCAAAATGACCCTGTATAATGTGAGAAAAATCTACCCAAGATGACTGTTTAACGAGAGAATAATCTACCAACTTCCCCTTATGTCTTGTTTGTATCTACTTCAGGTTTTTCTAATGTTATATCTGTTCTAAGGTGAGCACGACCTGGACCGCGCCCAGAAGGTGACGGAGGTAGTCCTCGCCGCCGTGTACAAGGCGCTCAGCGACCACCACGTGTACCTCGAGGGTACTCTGCTCAAACCCAACATGGTAAGTGGTACTGCGTTACAATATTTTTTTTGTCTTGTTAGACACTGTTCTAAACTTGATAATAAGTACAAACGAGATACATTGCGTTATTGGATGTACATTGCCTTACTCCAGAAATGCATTTCGTCGTCTTTTAATAGTGGTCGCTTTACACTGGGGTTATAAAATATGTTAAGTATATTTTTTATACTACACAAAAAATACAATAAAATGTCTCACGAAATACATGCTATAACCGTCTTTGACCTTCTAATTTTGTATTAATATTACTATTTTAATTATCGGTAGTGATACCTCAGAAGACGATGTTTATTTCCATGGTTGTTGGTAGGTAACCGCCGGCCAGTCGTGCAAGAAGTCCTACACCCCCATGGACATCGGCCGCGCCACCGTCACCGCTCTGCTCAGGACCGTGCCCGCCGCCGTTCCCGGTAAGCACTTATACCTTGATAGTAACTTGTTTATAAAAAATAGACGTGTCGAATTGAGAACTTCCTCTTTTTTTCATCGGTTAAAGGTACAAAACCTTATGTGGTTTTAATAAAATTTATTATTGTGTATAAAAAAAATGATAACATTTCACCTTGATCGCCTCTGACTGAATGACTATATGCTGGTTTTCTGTGACACTGAAGGTTGTATCTCCCTTTCATTTAGCACAAAATTGCTTATAACATACTATATTTATGACTAATATAAACCTGGCTAAATCAATCACATATCCAGAGTATTCTAAAGCCGTGTGCCACCAATTCAAACTAAATCTCATACATATTCCCCAATTTTTGCAGGAGTCACCTTCCTCTCGGGAGGTCAGTCTGAAGAAGAGGCCTCCGTGAACCTGAACGCCATCAACACCGTGGATCTGAAGAGGCCGTGGGCCCTCACGTTCAGCTACGGTCGCGCCCTCCAGGCCTCCGTGCTGCGCGCGTGGGCCGGCAAGCAGGAGAACGTGGTCGCTGGCCAGCAGGAGCTGTTGAAGCGTGCTAAGGTAATTGACGATAGGTTGTGGTGGTGGTATCGAGGAGTTGGCGTGGGTGTTCTCTGGTAAGGTATATGATGAAGTCAAGGAATGGTAGATTTCGGTATTTTCTGGTGAGTCTGCGGTTACAGATGGTTTTGGAGATATGACAGATTAGAGAAGTAATTTATTGATTTTTGTTATTTTTATCAGTACTAAATAATGATAAGAGTAACTCGTCTAGATTTCCAGACAAATAACTGACAAGCTAACATTATAAATGACAAACTTGCATGCTTCCATATTAATAATGTATGTTGTAGAATTGTGACTAATTTGTGTTGTTGCTTATATGTGTTGCTTTAGTTTGTAGTTGTAGAAATCATACTGCCAGTATCTAATTGAGTATACTAGCAGTATGTGAGCTAATGTAGTCGTAGTTTTACTAATTAGTTTTTTTCTTTCCCCCACCTGCACCATCAACGTGGCTACAACGACGCCGCTACGCACACCCACTCATCTATCCGTTGACGTGATGTGACGTGACCTGACACGTTACGTCAAACATTTGACACGTTTGGACAATAGGCCAACGGTCTGGCAGTGCAGGGCAAATACGTCGCCGGATCTATTCCTTCGCTCGCTGCCAGCAAATCCAACTTTGTCAAAGCGCATGCTTATTAATTAACTGGCTTCCAAACTTGACTGAAATAAAGCCCCGTCCAGATTATAAGTGTTATATGCGGTCGTTACATTTTATAGAAGACGCTCAAAAAAAAACTTATTTTAGCGAGTTTTCCTATAACCAATATACCCTTTATACATTGACCGCTTGTAATCTGGGTGGGGCCCACTTGAAAAAATATATTTACAAAAAAAAACTGAAAAAAAATTATGATTGTTGCTTTGAGATTTTTATACTATTATTACGAAATTGGTATAACGTCATCTGTTGTTAATTTGCCGTAACAACAAAATATGGCTGATTTTATCTGGCTTCGACTGCCAACACAACAACGAATATAATCGTACGTAATAAAGTCCAATTTTTGATATTACAAATTTGCATGGCTTTGTGACTTACCTTTCAGTGTGTTGTATTTAGTTTGTAAGTGTATTGTTATTTTAATAAAATGTTTATTTCGAATACATTACCCATTGGTTATCCTTCCTTCACATTAGAAAATTAATTTGTAGTTTACATTTAACCTATCAAAGAATAATCTTCGTTTATGTAAGACCAATTTAGATTTATTTGACAATAAATAAAGCAAATTTTTGTTTTATATTCAACTAAATTTTCGAAGGTTATTCTTTGTAATAATCATAGTAACTAATAGAAATGATTGCTGGTATGTAGCAGTAGAAAGTAGAACATTCATTTTCCTCAAACGTCTATTTTTTAATCCACCAGATAAATTCATAACATAACTGTGGACGTTATTTATCGCATAAACACCTTTATAACTATAGTGCTTAAATCTATTTTGATATTAACACATTTTCATTAATGTTCATAATAAAGTTGGTAAACAAATGAATTTGGTAACCCTTGGTGCTAGCCCTGCAAATTGTATTAATAAAAAATAATTGTGTGTTTTTACTTATTTTATCCTTCATTATGAAAGTATGCTAACATAGAAGTAGTACTAGGATACTGACTAACCCAATATAAAAATGATAATCTTGTATAGATCTCATTGTATATTTTATTTTATTAGAGCCATTAGTAAATTTTTGAATCTCTCTATAGTTATATAGCAAAGTAGTTTGAGCTTTTTCGATTTTTCTTTATTGAATTGAAATATTTAGTACCTGACCCTACCATATCGATACCTATGAAGTGTCGATTCTATCTACTGACTCAGTATCTATATCTAGTATATGAAACTATTTATTTAAAGATCTCTCATAAGCTTGCCTACACATTTTTTTAAATATTTTCAAAATAAGCTATAAAAAATATACATAAAAATATATTCACACATTCACATTTCATAAAAATATAGTAGTCCATTGAAAAGTTACATTCGGGGTTGCGTTTTTTAGAGGACGCAATTTTATTTTTTGGAAGTGTAGGGGGGGTAGTGTAAAACTAAAACCAAGTTTGTGGGGTCGCCACCCTTGTCCCACGGCCGTCATCTTGAAAATAGGGGTTGAAATGGTTTTACGATGTATCTCTTAAACTATTTAACTGACAAAAAAAATTATAAACATTTTATATTGCAAATTAAATTCTCTACAACTTTTTGTCGTAGAATTATAAATAAAAAAGTTATAAGCGAAAATGTTAAGCAATTCAATGTTAAGCAATGTCCATTGCAACGTCATCAGAACGTGTGTTTATAAGGTTCATAATACTTTTTTTTTTGTACTCTCATTACGTACAACACTAACCCGCGGTTGTCGGCTTGTACGCGGATTAATTGGATCCTGTATCGCTTTGGCACAGTTGAAGTAATTGTTCACAAATTTAAAAAAATAATCCTATCTCTTTTTCGATTGTATCGATAGTCGATACCGAATAATTAATATCGTAATACTGGGTATTTTTTTAAGAAGGCGCTTTAGATCTTTTACAACAATAAATGAAAACTAAAATCCAGTCAATGGTATCGATACATAATTGATAATAATCGATAAATACCTAGTTAATATTGTCCGCTAAATTAGGATCGATTTTTCAGATAATACCCCACGATTAACGACGAAAGGCACAATTGCGTTTTTTTAATCGTGCTGTGTGCCCATTAAAATGTATAAATAAATAAATTGAATGGTAGTTAATCCCGTCAATGAAAAAATATTGTACTCAGTTAACGTTTTCTTTTTTCAACGTAAATGTTACATGACTATTCGATAATTCCGCTAGTGACCGTGAAGTTAGGTGCAAAGTAGACGCTCTGCTGCTATATCTTCAAAAACAGCTTATAAGCGTAGGCAAAGGTAGTTATTGCAAAATGACAAACGCAGGTAAAAACAATTACTATTTCGCTGGGAGTGTGCTAACGTTATCTAATGACAATAGTGACATTTCCATTACATAAACAAACTATATGCCAGGGAAATCTGATATTAATTATTAAAAAATATTCTACAAGTATGTTAAGTGTCAAATGTCTCATAATTTAGAGTCGTGTCTACCCTTGCGCCTAAAATTCCTAACTGTCCTAAAGAGACTGGCTCTACATTTTTTGCTATCAAGTTTTCGCTACCGGTTTTAATATCTTGCTGAAAGATTTGAGAGGGTTACTTGAGGTGTTTATCAGTCTTTCTTTAAACTAAGATAAGCAACTTTATACGTGAAGTTTGCTATCTATCGGAGGGTCTAATAAGATTATTATCATTGGTGCGTTTTGTTCTTGCCAAACATGAACATAGAACTATAAAACATTTTATAATAATCTATGCAATTTTTTTTATTTAAATAGCTTTATACGAAATCACATATAACAATATCGAAAAGAATTAAAGCTGAAAACATAAAAAGTAATATATATTTTTAAACATCTTACTCGTACTCAATGCAAAAACAAAACGCTTAGGCGGGTGCATTCCCTAAGATTACGAGATATTGAAACAGCAGTAACTGTTAATGTAATTTTTACTGTCGAGTTGAGATAGTAAAGACTAACTCGGGAGACCGGCCGTTAGTCGTAATCGTAAGCGTCGTAGATCATCTAGTTTATACTTAGACGATTTTTAATCTATGGCTGCCCTAATTATGAATAATAGTGACATTGACACGAATGAAATAAGTCTACGATATTTCTATACTCTTCCATGCGACATCTATTGAGTTAAGACTAAATTACCCAAATTAAATAGCACGTATAATCAGAGGTTATTATTAGCTCCATCTATAATCGAATTTATTTGTAATTGTTAATTAAATATACGGAAGCTACCAATAAGGTAGAGATTCGTAGAGGGCGCCTTTTTAAAAAGTATTATTTTTGCGCTATCCCACCTCACTGAAAAACGTATTTTTAATGATACATTCAATTGTAAAAAAAAAATATATGTGGGTAATAAGTAGTTACTAATCAATAAGAGAGAGGTTAATAAAATCTTTCCTTAAGAATATCTGGTTACCACCCGATACTCGTAAGCCAACTCCTATATAAGGACACACATACAAAAGGACAACTCCCTTTGATGAATACGAGTAAAAATAATAATCAATGGTTTATTTGTTTTCAGGCCAACGGCCAGGCGTCGCAGGGCAAATACGTGGCCGGATCCGTAACAGGTGTGGGCGCTGAAGCCGGTCTGTTTGTCGCTAACCACGCATACTAAACAACAAACAACACAACACCTCACAACACAACCGTACCGGAGCGCGAGGTCCAAACGACACAATAACAACACAAAATAAGAACGTAGAATGGGCTAGGTTCCTTTGGGATTAGGGATATCGCTTTTATACCATAATGGTCGCCGAGAGCGTCAGTATTTGATACCTATTTATGTAGACGTTAAGTGTAATTTTATGAATATGCTTGCATCTGGTCCGAGTTTGTAAAGCGACATCTGTTAACGATTACCAAAATGTTTAACGCCATCTAGCGGATTAATTTGGAATCGTCACGTGCACTCGACCAAGTTCCTTCATCTCGCTTGAGGCGCTTTTACTTCTATGCATACACTATTGGTGTTATATAGATGTAGTTCGATAATTTGAATCGAAAATGTATCGTGATTGTAATATCATTGAAATGTATGTTGTATCCTAGCTCGTGTAGAATTGGTATTTTAAAATGTAAGCAGCATTATTTATTAGTGAAATCAAATGGAATATGAATTATTTTAACAGTAAATACCTAAATGTAAGTGTTGAACTGACGGTACATTGTTATTTTTGTAACAAATATAATATTACATATATTGTTTGATTTTATTATGTTTAGATTAAATTTTGTATTTTTAAGAAATTAAATTATGATAATTTTGATCGCGTAGTTGTATTTTGTTTCATTTCATTTATCCTTTGTGTATTTAATAATATATTGTACTCACCATGTAAATAAAATCTATATTAAAATTGGGCTTTACAGTAAGGTAGTGTAAACATAAAGTATAGTATTTTTATAGCTTGATAAGTAAAATAAAGAAACCTCGTCATGTTTTAAAATATGGCACTAATTTCTTGTGACAATTAAGATAAAAAATAAGCAAGTGCTGCTACCAACGCCCGGTTTTTTATTTCCCTAGCCAGGGTACATAAAAAGTTAGAATTTATTTGAAATATTACCTATTCAGTACTTATCTGTTTACTTATTTTAAAGTAAATACGCCATAAGTGAATTTATAATTTACTAGCTTTTGCTCGCGGCTTCGCCCGCGTGAAGGAGTTTTCCGGGATAAAATATTTTCTCGACTTGATATGTATCGTTATATTATGACCAAATTACACAAAATCATTATAAATTGTACCCTATGTGTTATTCTTATGTATAACCAATATGACTGTAAAGTTTCATTCAAATCCGTTCAGTAGTTTTTTCGTGAAAGAGGAACAAACATACATCCATCCTCGGAAACTTTCGTATGTATATTTCTTTTTTTACCATTACTCAATTATTATTAAGACCGCGTCTGAGACAAGCAGGACATTAACCGAATAATGAGCGTATTGATTGCCCATGAACTGTACCAATTCAACCCAGGACTTGAATACTTTTGTATTCATCGACACTTTATTGATAAAGCCTCGTGTAGACTGAGCAATTGTTTGAAGGCGTGAATCGTTCGGAATCATTGCTAGTAATATTTGTCAGGAAACTACTACGTACTGTTCAGACCCAGGTGAGAACTAAAAATGCACGCGATTATCAACCATTTTCAATGAAGTAAAGATTCTATTCTCAATCTTCAATGAGGAAACTACCACCTCAGACCCAGGTGAGAACTAAAAATGCACACGATTATCAGCTATTTTACATTAAATATTGTAATCTCAATCTTCAATCCGATTCCGGAAATAAACCAATCAAAATAACTCGTATGTAAACAAATAAACAAACTGTTCATTAATAAGTCCCATTTATAAGATGGACCTCCGACCCGCTGGTCCGACGATATTCGTAGGATCGCCGGTGGACGCTGGATGAGGAGAGCGGAGGACCGAACAGCGTGGCGCGCTTTAGGGGAGGCCTATGTTCAGCAGTGGACAGCTGTAGGCTGATGATGATGATGATGATGATTTATAAGATGGATCGAGAATAGCGATTAATTTAGGGTACCTTTTTATGTCCGTTTTATGTTAGCTTTTGCGCAAATTAATTTAGGGTACCTTTTTATGTCCGTTGAAGACACGCACGTGCAAGACAAGAAAATTGCTCCGTGTAAATAGGGCTTTAGTCTCGTTATACCCAGTAACATGAGTAGTTCAAAGTTCAAACATAAAAACAGTAGGTGCTTGAGTACTTGGAGACTGCTTGACGACAAAAAAATAGTGTTGTAGCTACAAGACGGAATGTCGCCTCGTACAATTTTGATGGAAAACAGATGTCTTGCTATATTGTTTTTTTAGCTAAATGTTAAAGGGAGTTAACCTCGTGAGATTTAATAACAAAAATACTGTGCACGTTTGTGTTTTGTAAAGGGAAGAAGAATGAATTAAATTTCTCTAAGAATTTTCAGAACTATTTCTGTACGTCACGGACGTAGCAAAGTCTTAGTATCGGGGTTAAAATAAAATGAAACGAAAATGTGCATTAAATGATATCGAAAAACTAAGAGGAGATTATTGGTCTTAAACAGTCTAAAACCAATCAATTGATAGTTAAAAATCTATACTATTATATAAAGCTGAAGAGTTTGTTTGTTTGTTTGAACGCGCTAATCTCAGGAACTACCGGTCCAAACCGAAAAATTCTTTTTGCCTTGGATAGCCCTTTGTTCGTGGAGTGCTATAGGCTATATATCATCACGCTATACCCAATAGGAGCGGAGCAGTAATGGCTAATCTTAGGAAATACCGGTCCAAACTGAAAAATTCTTTTTGCGTTGGATAGCCCTTTGTTCGTGGAGTGCTATAGGCTATATATCATCACGCTATACCCAATAGGAGCGGGGCAGTAATGGCTAATCTCAGGAACTACCGGTCCAAACTGAAAAATTCTTTTTGCGTTGGATAGCCATTTGTTCGTGGAGTACTATAGGCTATATATCATCACGCTATATTCAATAGGAGCGGAGCAGTCATGGCTAATCTCAGGAACTACCGATTCGAACTGAAAAAATATTTTTGGGTTGAATAGTCCTTTGTTTGTGGAGTGCTCAAAGTCATATATCATCACGCTATGACCAATAGGAGCGGAGCAGTAATGGCTAATCTCAGGAACTACCGGTTTCAACTGAATAATTCGTTTTGTGTTGGATAGCCCTTTATTTGTGGACCGCTATAAGCTATATATCATCACGCTATGACCAATAGGAGCGGAGCAGTAATGAAACATGTTGCAAAAACGGGGAAAATTATAAGTTTTGAAAGCTTCCGTTGCCTGCGCTGCGTAAACGGTTAAAGTTATCCAACAATGATGTATGACGGGATTGTTCCACTTTAAAAGTTCTAAAAAATATATAATAAAACAAAGTCCCCCGCTGCATCTGTCTGTCTGAACGCGTTAAACTCAAAACTACCCAACGTATTAAGATGAAATTTGGTATGGAGACAGTTTGAGACCCTGGGAAGAAGATAGGCTCCCGGGAAACTACTTTTATAACGGAAAACTTTAGCCTGAAAAACTTTATAACGCGGGCGGAGCCGCGGGCAAAAGCTAGTATTTTATATGGGGGTGAGCAGGATGGTTTAGGGTTTTGTAAACCTAAAGTACATTTCTATGCCCATGCTTTACGTGCTTCATTTTAATTGAGGTTTAATATCGTTATGATCTAACAAGTCACAGCGTAATTTAGTAAATGAAAAGGTAGATATTTAATTTCATCAAGCCGCTACCCTGAATCCACACGGAAAAAAATTTGATAGATCCTGCAATTGGTATCCATAAGGAAATCATGAACATTGAGAAACCCATATTAATTTAACTGTTACTATTTTGAATTTATTAAGGATCTAAAAGGTACCATAGCAAATTAAATGTACAAATTCGAAATTTATGTATGGCGCGGACGGTTGGTAGAGCCCCTTAGACTTTGAGTGTAGCACAATACTATCAAAGGGAGTAAAGCATATTTAACCAATATTTATTGATCTGGGAACTGGCATCCATTAACGAATACCTAAATAATTGTTAAAACTGCGATGTCATCATCGTAGGTATTTTATGAAAACGTTCAATAATATCACCATAGTGTCTATAAACTTGCAGCAAACAATTCTAAGTATACCAGACTATCAGTGCAAAGTAAATTCTTTTGCGTTCGGTCTCTGCTCCCACTGCACGTCCTTGCATGAGGGGACATTTGTCGCGGGCCAAGGCACACAGGGGCCTTATTCTCTATCCCGCACGTTATTTTGACAGTGCGTAACAAGCACGTAACATAACGCATCATGTTTAGGACTATAGAAATTTGGCTTACTGAATACCATTCCACGCACATTTCTGGAAGATAACATGACACGGCCGCGTTACGCGTTTACACTATCATACAGAATAAGGGCCCTGTTAAGTGCGTATATCTCATTATTGCCAATTTACATAGAGCCCTCGGAGGTCTCGAGAACATTTCCTGGTTTCTCTACTCTTCTCGTCCTAAGAGGATTCCTTCTCCTTCCCCCATTCTTCCTTCCCAAGATCCCCTCCCAACTGTCCGCCAGGGCTCTGCAGGATCTATGTCGAGGGAATCCAGTATTGCATTCGCAGGTTAACCCAGGTATAGAATGCGGGGTTTGGCCCAAAAAATTAAACTATGAATCTGGTACAAAACTATGAGTGTCGAAGGATCCATATAACTCGATTCATACCGGCGTACCTTTCGTAAAATCTCATTACTTATAATTAAAACTATTCGCAGACCGTATTTATTCATATATCAGTACCTATGTTGTGTCGAGTTCCCTTATAGAAAATTTCACGCTTCGCTACTACTGACTATACAACAAAAACATAGGTAGGTGCATATACCATATGCATTAAAAGTTCCGTTTTCGTAACGTCTATTTTGGTATGTGTCAAATAAAATTCCATTGTATTTTACCACGCGACTCAACGGTAGTTTATGGAAAATATTTCACTCATGTATCCATAATTGCTATGCAGACGAGTGGCCGGTGTCTGATGAACCGTTTAATTGAACTGCACGTCGCTTGAGCGATGCTCACAACACTTAAAGCTGAGGACATAATTGCGTTATTTTTATTTTTTTTTGGTTATATCTTGTCATATAACATCGATTTCGTATTTGTGTTCTATGCTATTTTTAACCGGCTTCAATAAACGGTGCAGGTTCTCAATTCAATGTGTAGTTTATACAATTGCTGGCTAAGCTAAATATATTAATAAATAAACGAAAATAATGTGTAAATTTAATTAGGTACCGACTCTGAAATTTTTAAAAATTATATAGGTAATGTCAAATTATTTTTTGAATTTAGTGGTTTTTTAAATTACATGCATGTTAAATTCTCCATCTGAATAAACCAAAAAGTTCACATTTCACCGTGTTTTTATTGTGTGTGTTTTGGTTCCATAGGATATATCCTATGGAGCCAACTGAAAAAACAAAATATTTAATTTTGTAGGCATTCAAAGACTTAATATTTATCCTGTCAGAGTGTCGAGTGTTATGCAATATCACATAGTACTGTATAATTTAAATTCTGATGTTTTCGCTACTATTTTCGATCAGTCGTGTCCTTTATTAGCTTGCTCTTTTCGTCTATTATTATATATAATTTATATATAATAATATGTGTCTTATGTATGTATATGAATATATTTATTAATTATTATTTGATTTTTGAATATTTTGAATTTTCTACCTTCCTTTCATGCACCTACCATGATTATCTCTGCACCACCATAAGGTTGACTGGTTGAGAATGCCTATGGCATTAAGTCTGCCTGTATACTTTTGTATATAAAGTGCTTAATAAATAAATATAATTTTAAGAAATAAAATGTTAGTGAAAAAAATGAGCATATGTATTCCATTCTGCACCACCCTTAAAAACACAATGTAATCTCCACATATCCCGTCATGGGCAAGCTCACTCGTCCGATTTGGAGTCGTTCACACCTGAAGATCATTGGCGTTTAGGTCTCCAGGGGATAATTTATCCTTGCATGCAAAGGGACGTTGGCCTGATAGTTGGTTTTCAAGGAAGAGTATTATGAATATGCTAATGAAATATTTTGGTAGATAGCGTACCTACGTTCTGAGGAAGTAGAGGGCATAGCAAGTCTAGTTTTAGCTTTGTGTTATGGTTAATTGATCAGACTCTGGAAGTCGAAAAATAACCCAAATATTACCAAAGCTATTTAGAAAGTAAATGTTAATATAAATCAACTCGAACTTGTGCGATTGAGAAAATATTTCAAAATTATGTCCCTAATTTTTATTTTACAGACAATCATGCCTTCCCTTAAGGGCGATAATCGTTTATGAATTACAAAGTATTTATACATAATTTAAGAAAGTTATCGAAATACTCCTATTTTACTAAAAGCTTTAGTGTAAATATACAAAGTCGTAAAACCTTACGAAGGTGCCTATGAATTATTCGGCCTTTTCAGAGAACGTTTTTTCAAATATGAAATATTGCTCGCGGCTTTAAACGCGTGAAAGAGTTTTCCGGGATGGAAGTCCTGCTATATATTTTCCTGGGATACGAAGCCTATGTCCTTCTCAGGGTTTAAAACTATCTCAATAGAAAATTTCATCGAAATCGTGTTGAGGCAGACAGGTGGCGCGGACGACTTTGTTTTATAATATATATTTTATTTAATTTTTAAGAGGAACAATACGCAGCGCTCGCAACAAATGCTCTCAAAAGAAATACATTTTTCCCGTTTTTGCAACATTTTTCATTGATGCTTCCCTCCTATTGTTCATAGCGTGATGTTATAACATTTCCCAATAAAAAATGGTCTATCCAATACTAAAATAATTTTTCAATTGGAATCGGTAGCTCCTGAGATTACCGCGTTCAACAAACAAACTCTTCAGCTTTATACAATAGTATAAATAGCAGTGGCGGAGTGTTCATACGAATCGATTCCTACCGGCTTCTCTTTTAGGTTTATTTCTGATTGTCTTAGTTCTTGTTTTCCGTTAAACTGACCATGATATGTTAACTAAGGCTATTTCTTCTTGCCTCGGGTTACTTTATGTAAAATTTTACCCTTCGGCAATGCAATAAGTAGAAATTTTTAGTAACGTTTCTCCAAATTTGTTTTTTTTTTTATGGATTCAACCTAAATCAAATTTTAATAAAACTATGATTACTTTCTCCTTTACTCGACTGATCTTTATTTCACCTCGTACTGAAATAACTATTGTGAAAGAAACCAGTATCTAACTTTGACGTAAGAAAACATAGTGTACAAGTTCAAGATCGCTCAGATTATACAACGTTTTGATAGAGTTTATACGATGGGAATTATAATTAAAGAATATTTTCTATTGAAATAAAACTATTTTACGAATATTATCGCGGTTTATTATAATGTTGTCCTGACGTTTCGAAGAGTCTGCAGCTTTAATAGTCAGGCTACCCCCCGTGACCGAATTATTATGTAAAAAAACCTCCAAAAAATTGTTTGTTTGTATGTTTGAACGCAGTAATCTCATTAAGTACTAATACTATTTAGTTTTTTTTTTCACTAATTGAAAGCTACATTACTCGTGAGTGCTATGGCTATTTATCATTCTGGGAAAATATTTCTCCCAGAAAATCTTTTTACTCAGACGGAACCGCAGGCAAAGCTAGTTGAAAAAAAAACGAACAGTCGCTAGTCGGCATAGTTATGCCGGCCTGTTTAATTGCTTCCCTAAACCTAAGCCCTAAGGCCTAGGAAGGAGGGAACACGTAATTTCTATCACTAATTTAATAATACTAATTTAATTTGTTCATCATTTATTTTTCATCAAATACCTAGTATCTGATAACTTAAAATTGTGCCTTAAGGAACACTTTACCTGTATTAATTCACGAATTTTTAGAATAACTGAATTCCAAGATTGGTCTCTGCAAACAAATTATAAACTTTACCCCATAATATTAATGTGGATTTTCACATAACGGTGTAAATTTTCACCTCGATTGTAACCTGAGGCGTCGATTATTTAACGCAATTAAAGTGTCATTGAACCCGTGTTACCGTCTGGGTATTTTGAACTCTATTGCTTTTCGCTCCACCTCAGGGTTGAGTGTCGCTGGTTAACAACCCCATTTGCATATACAGGTTGTATCGGGACCTGTTGTACCTTAAGTGGATCTTTGATTTTACTTAACCCATATCTCGGAGGTCGCGTGGAAGGTTACGCGGTCTTTTAGATCTCTCTATCCTGTTTCGGGTTGAAATGTTTTTATTCTTATTAAGGGGTATTTCATAATATTAATTTAATTACTTCTCTTTTTATGACTACACTGTTAACATTCTATGTTATTTACGGATGGGCAGACAATAATTATGTATATATGTTATAGATAGATATGAGTATGTATCATAAATAAATATACGTAACGAAATAGTTTTTACGAAATATTATTTTTAAAAACTCTGTGTCGTTCTATCAAATATTCTATATAGAATGAATGTATTAAGAATAAGAAAAAAAATTGGGACAGCGAAAATGGTAAAAACAGTTTCGTTGCGTTACTTTTATTTAAAGGAAAATTTCCAGACTAATATAAATAGCTTTCAAAATTATATACCGTCATAAATATACATATTGCTTATGGTCATTGCATATATTTTATAATTTAATGCACATTCCAATATAACTGGCACAAGTTTTTTTTAAAATTAATAGAAAATAAGAATTTATATAATTAAGGAAAAGAAAACAAGAGAAACCATAAGCTATGTTGCCTAACGATAATGTGCGTTAACTGCCGTCATTTAAAAAGATTTTGATGAATACTCATAAACATTTAGACGTAATAGCTAAAATGTAATGAATAGGCGTTCATTCTCATGGACATACGAGTTGAGCAAAAATTAATTCTTACAAAGGTTGTACGAATAAAGATAGTCTACGGGTAGGGATCTAAACTAAATTTACTCAATGATACAATTTTTTTTTCTCAATTAGTTAAATCGACAAACCCTAAAAAATACAGTCTTACTTATAAAAATTTCGCAAAGCTATGCTCAGTTAAAACACAAATTTACTCGATCAGCTTGACAGCTTGACTTACGTCAAAACCCGCCATTTTAACCCGTCATGACTTGTCAAACAGCTACGCGTGTGACGGAAAAATAACCTTATTATGTAGTATATAAGGTTATAATCCCGTGACACACGCAAATGTCATGTAGCTGTCTTGGCTCGCCGGCGAGCCACGAGAGACCAAGAGTTAAACTAGGAAATCGGTGATGTGTTTGACACTTATTTAAGCAATTCTTAATCACGTCTGAACGCTAAAACATGTTTATAAGTAAGACAGACAGTGCTCACATTATTTCAAAAATTGTTTACATTTCAATATTTCCTCTTTAGAATATTATGTTTGTTATTAATTTCTTTTCGACCGCGCGAAATGGAGAAGGCCGCGTTCAGTTCTTACAGACCTAGAGGACGATATAACTCTGGCAATTCGCCTCAAGCACGAGCAGCTCACAAAGCTCCGGCACTACACGACCGCAGCTCCGTCCTCGCCGCGTCCCCCGACCCCCCGACCCTTCTGATAATTCCGGCCCTCGTGCCGATGTTAACTAAGTAGAGTGTTAGGTCGCTTGCGCACCTCTCGCGATTCCCATAATCGCTGATGTCTCATGGTCTCTCAGTGGCTGGCTTGGGCCGGGGTCGTGACCCTTTAGAAGGTCGCCCTCAACAAATATAGTCTTAATAATATCAGCCCTGTATTATATACTTGCCCACTGCTGAGCACGGCCCTCCTCTACTACTGAGAGGGATTAGGCCTTAGTCCACCACGCTGGCCTAGTGCGGATTGGTAGACTTCACACACCTTCGAAATTCCTATAGAGAACTTCTCAGATGTGCAGGTTTCCTCACGATGTTTTCCTTCACCGTTATATATATAATAATATATATAATATAGTCTTACTTATAAAAAATTCGCAAAGCTATGCTTAGTTAAAACATAACTCACTTAAGGGCTCGCAGTGCCTAAACCACTCACCCGCAAGACCGGTGTGTTTGTATAAGCCGGCCCTGCCAGGCTAACAAACGTATGTCATGTCAAAAACAAAAATGTTATTAATTTTATTCTTCTGTGTTTCACATTACAATGGTTCATATAACATCATTGTATATTAACACGTTACCTATAAGTCACAAGGGCTCGTTTAATGGGCACGTAAAGCGGGTCTCAGAGCACTGCACGTGTGTGTCGGCTGTTGTCATCGATTTTCTCTTTATAATGACTTTAAGCTGCACGAATTTTGATAGGGTAAAGACACCAATCGGGGATATTGCGTCGTCGATATTTATGCTAAAATCACCCATGAGTCTCATGTTGCGTGTTTAGTAAGCTTCGCTGTGTTGACCAACAGTAACGTCGCTATAACGTGATGTTGATAACTTCATATGAAAACACGCTTTGACATAATTTGAAAACTATGCAACACTATCACTAACGTGTTCAGCATTCAGTATATGCTTAGGCTAAGTGTTGGTATGGTCGGTTTTACCTTTTCCGAGATAAAACTGTTAAAATAGCATATTGTTATTTTCTCGTTCCATTTAATTATGATTTACAGTAAACTTTATGTATTTTTTCTTTCTGCTATTTGTCATTTTATTTCGATTTCTTTGTGTTCGAACACTCAGCATCTTTCGTTTTACCATTCTCAAGATCTGCAACGTTCTATTTTCGAAAACATAATATATTTTAACTGTCCAGTGACTGTGCCTCTCTCCTTGTGCCAATTAACAAGGATCATAACTATGGACACGCGAGATTATCGCGTTTCAATCGGATTTAACGTGATGCGTGGCGGGCGGCCCCTGTGCGTCGGTAATCGGATAGGGAATATTGGTATGAGCTTGTTTGATCTTTGTTATGATCGGAACGGCATTGTTTACTGAAAAATAGGCTTAATGGGGTCCTAATTAGGGTTCCAGTTGCATACATATTATGCGTCAGATTTTAGACGTATTAAAGATGTAAAACAGTTTTTATAGATAAGACGGTCTGAAAGTCCGATGTATATAATATATACCTAGTACTTACTTTTAGCTATACCTTTGTTTAGAGAATAATTGGAAAGAATTAAATAAAATCGTTTTGCTCTAATGATGTGGCTAATTTGGGTGTTATTAATAACGAATTTTAGGACAATGGATATTATGCCCGCCGTGAGTACTTCAATTTACCGCAGACTTGAATAAACAATACGAATAGCTTTTTTTTATCAATCATGATAGTGGACCAATGAGATATTTTTTTAATATTTTTAAGTACAAATTATTTTGATCGATTTATTCGCGATTAGGATCGAAGATTAATATTGGGATGGTTTATGGATACTGCCCGTTAAAGAGCAAGATAGTGAGTTTCTACCGATCTAGATATTTGTTGAAATATTATTGCGTGTAATATTATTTTACTTATATTTAATTATTTAGTAGGATTTTATGAGAATGTGATGACTCGTTCGTGTTTTTATATGATTTGTTGGTATTTTGTTTGGGCGATAAGCGTGAAAGTGGAGATTTCAATTATCATAATTAAAACCATACATGTCATTGCATGTGCAATGGTATAATTTAAAAAAATATATAATATTTCACGTGCCAAACTATTATACTATACTTATTTGCAAAATTTTTGGTAAGTTCTGTTTTTAGAGTTATGTGTTCAAAGAACCATCATTATGATTAATCGTTTGTAATATTAATTAAAATATTTACGTGATAAATTATTTCGATTGTTTCATATTCTCCCAAACAAATGCAACATTTACATTAAAAAATTACGACTATTATAAAGATACAGGAATGGAACAGGAAGAATAAATAAATACACAGATAGACACGTACACTTTACAATTAAAAGCAATGATATACCAAACTATAGATTCGACATTACCATGCACAATATGAAGACCCGAAATACAGTATTTATTCCTATTAGTTTATAGTATAGTACTTATATATTTATAGTATACGACTTATATTATGTACGCCAATATAGTCAACATACTTACAAATTCCTTTATGTGGTATGTGTGCGTGCGGAAAACTTTTAATTTGATTTGTTAGAGTATGTCCTATCTATAATTTATGAATATAGTTGCTTAACCGCTGCTTTCAATAAACGGTCCCGATCACTTTTTTCGATCCCCAAAATGCACCAAACAGTCTTTTTGACAAGCTTTTAAATGTCTTATTTGGATTGGTTCATTCTCACGATGGGAACGAGGATTGAGATGGGATCGTTTATTAAAAATATGTTTGGTTTTAAAATTAAATTGTTTTTCGTATTTTATCGCGGCTTTCGGCCTTCGTATTAAGGGGGCGGGGACTCACCATGACCACGAACACTGCAAAGTCTTCGAAACAGAAAACTAAAACATTAAAAACCGCGATAAAATCCGAAAAATAGTTTAATTTTAATGTCTTAACATTCGCGTAAACATAATAAATCATTATATCTGTGGTTTTATTTTTAGTTCATCTCTAACACTGAATTCCTAGAAAGTTAAATATAATTTCGTGAACTAACAATACCTTTTGTTGCAGGATAATGTGATGCATGCAATATTTACGTAAGATGACATTAAGCTATTGTTTTATAAACTTTTATAAGATCATGTGTACTGTTTACTGGAAAATATATACTCGACATTTGATGGTGTTTTTGTCAACGTTAATGCTTTTAATATGGATGTTGTGAAACGCTATCTTGTTTACAGTGTCACATTTTGTTATTGAAGACTTAAGTTCATTGTGGTACAAAATAATTGTTTGTGAACTACGATGATGACGTCAAAATATTTTCGTGCAACTGTCTGAGTTTTATAGTATTTTCTATGAATTGTAGAGCTATTCTAGGTTTTGAAAAGAGGCTAACACTTTTAGTTCAAAAGTAATTGACTGTGTAGTAAAATTTTTGGGATTTGTTTTTGACGGTGAAAATGCAGAGGAAGTTGCGATGTATTCATTCAAAAATAATTAATTTTAGAGTTTAATTTGTAGTCGACGTAAATGCTTCTTTTTTATTTATTGCCCATTATAATATAATATGGCGGTGTGAAACGATGGTATTTTGCCAACTTAAAATTACCAATCATCAAAGTCCACATCATGAAATCTTTATGTATTTATGGAAAATGAGACGCGATGGTAAATATTTGGAGTGGCCGCTTTCAAACCATTTCCATAAAGGCCGGGGCCTTGGCTGCACACATCTCGGCAGATGAAATAAATCTCCATCAATCAGCAATGACCTTCCCCTGGCCTTCTCACCCGGAAATGAGATTACCGATCGAAACCCGAGTACTTTTGTGGAGCCT
Source organism: Manduca sexta (assembly GCF_014839805.1). Lineage (NCBI taxonomy): Eukaryota > Metazoa > Arthropoda > Insecta > Lepidoptera > Sphingidae > Manduca > Manduca sexta. The sequence continues at coordinate 8,102,168 of NC_051123.1, forward strand.
TCGTGATTATGGTTCCGATATTTATGATTTTGAGTGCAGTCATTAAATTAACTTCTATAATAGTTACCATGGCTCTGGGGCATGTTTTCTAATTCATTGTACTGACATAAGACCACGCTATTAAACTGCGAGTCCGGCAGAGACGTTCCTCGTAAACAGCTATACTTCGTTCAGCTTACATAATTTATTTCGTCCCATAATGTGATGAAAATTAACTTATAATACGTAAATACCAGGAAAAAACGTGTTTATTTTTGCATGGTATAATTTTTCATTACTTGATCTAAAAATCGGACAGAACTTCACTGTTCATAGTTTAAATTCTTAGTCATTAAATGTATCATGTAAATGAATGTACATCTAGTCATGAAACGTATTTTGCTCCTCTTTACGTACATTTAAATTCTCTTAAATTTTTTCCTTCAATATTCCCAAAAATATTTCTTTCTTGCAACTTATCAATATCATCAAGTGTAGCATGTAAAGGCATGGTGAGCCGTTCGAAGCAAGCACTACGCTTTTCAGTAGATCGTAATATTATATATCCAATTTTTGTCTGGTTATTGTGTTTGTGTACTTCAAAGAGAACAAAGTGGTTTTTCGGTGCCAAAAGTGAACCAGTAAACAGTATGTCTATGCAAGGACCCAAGAGTTTAAACATAGTTGCGGATGTGTTTTTGGTACCAAAAGTGAACTAGAGGTCATCATGCAAGGACCTACGAACTAAAGGTTCGTACTTTTGATAGGTTAGTTTCGTGGCTAGAAAGTTACCTCCATTGTCACCTCAGACCTACCGCTTCTACTGCTGTCACTACACCTTAGACTATAAGTTTGATAAACAAACATTTTGTTACATAGGGTTCTTGTACTTTATTACAAAAAAAATATAGGTGTTGAAAATTTTATTTTGATATCGTTTAATAGATGGTATCTTGGTTTATTTTCTAGCGGCCTTGGAATGACCTTTTAATCTGAAGAAAGGGCATGTCATTACAAATTTTTATTTTTGTTACCGGTATTACAAATGCGTTTGTTCTGACATATTGTTTAGGCGAATGCTTTTAATGTCGGCATTCGTGTAAAGCAACGTGTTTATTAAATATGTCGAAAATGGTTTGGAGTCTAGACATTTCGTACGATAAGAATTCTAGGAATTTATGGTTTTGTAAATGAACTAAACTAATTTAAGCAATAATAGCAAAGCAACGGTTCTTAGTTAAGTAAAATTCAGCTTATACGTTTGGATGCACAAAAATTATCCCGCTAGTATGACCTCAGGTCGATGCGCAGGTTAACGGACCTTCTAATATATCGAGATCAAATAAATCATCATTCATACTGTCGCAAATATTTTCCTCTTTTCAGGCCGAAATAAATGACCCAATTTTGACAGAGGAGTTCCGAGGTTGCTGAACTTGAATGCGACCTGTTTCGCGATTTCCGTTTTTTCTTACATCAGACCTTTTCCGTTTTCCGAAGGAAGTAAAGGTGTAATATACCAAAAATTCGTCGACGTAGAGTCTATTTTACCACAATTCCAGACTCCACGGATACAACATTCATTATTACTTTGGCAGACCCCATATTCCAACCCGTGGACTCAGTGCAAATATGCGTACGCAATACGAGTACGTCACCGAGGTAGTTATTAGTTTTTATATGGATTTCCACCAAGGTTATGGTCAACCTATCTGTCTGAGACGTTGTCGCAATGATGCTTTATTATGTTCTACGTTACGGATTTGTCTGAAGGCTGCAGTCTTCGAAACGTCAGGCAAAACAAAAATTAAACATCGCGAAGTAATCATATTATTTAAGGTCGTCGTAATGGCTCAAGTCATAAAAACTATGGCATAATATGGTTTTATGTGACAGGCCGCAATGTTTACATGTACCAATTTTAGGTTAATCTACATATTAGATTAATTGTAATTATTGTATAACAAGAAGGTATCAAGGCATACAAGCATGGAAGTCAGTGCTTCAGAGTATCATCAGGCAATACTTATACCAGAACCTATATCACGCATGCGTCCTGAACTTGTGAAGTTACCACGGACGGCAATGGCGAACGAAGAAAATATAAAAGGGAAGCCGATATTTACTACCATGAACGAAGCAAACACTTCGCAAAAAAAAATATAAAAAACCGCGATTCAATCCGTAAACTCGTCTTATTATTTCGATATTTACTTTTATCATTAACTAGCTGACCCGACAGACGTTGTCCTGTCTTAAATGTATGCACGCGCGTATTCTGTCGATCGCTGACAGTTATTTCAAACCACTGACAGTTATGAAAAATTAATATTGTCAAGTTTTCTTAAATTCTCTAATTTTCCACGCATTCTTTTTTTATTATTTTTTTCATAAGAACCTTCTGCTGACAATAACAAACCCCACTAAAAAAAATTGTGAAATCGGTCCAGCCGTTCACGCGTGTAATGGCGTGACCAAGGAAAATAGGGATTCTTTTTTATATATATAGATAGATATAAATATAACTGAATAGTAATTCATATTACCCTTTTTGACACCTGTGAAGGTGTATTAATAAGAATCGTATTGTATCCTTTGCCATTAACGGGCTTAGAGGGTTTAAAAGTACACGCAGTATGAAAACAAATGTGTGATACATTTTCTTAACAAATAACGTTGCTTCGTAGAAGAATTGTGTTAAAAGGGTTTTATGAAGACAATAGACTTTTGTATTACGGCTTGAGGGTAAAGGTGACATCACATATGCTTATACTAGTGTACAAAGGCGTAGGCAGTAGTCAAAGGTGCATGCCTAGTTCGCCTTTATCTTATTCAAGGAACGAAATACTAGCATATTATACAATAATATTTACGCCCTTTTTGATAAAATATTTTATTCGGTGTAATTTTTTAACAGATTTATTTTATAAAAATTTAATATTTTAATTAATAATTTATATTTTATTTTTTCCTCCTAAAATATAGGTGTAGTTTCTTTTAATTTCCTAATGTAATTTGCATCGAAGTTCGGACTTCGGAGCTATGGTATTATAAGAAAAACCCAAATCGCTTCTAAACTTTTAGTTTTATTCTTAATAATCACAATGCATTTTCTAAAACTTATAACATATTATTATGAAGCTATGAGCTTATCATATTAAACGGCGATGCCTAAATGAACCAACACATTTATGATACGGGAACAAGGAACCCCAAAACGGTCCGGAAGCGGCCCGAGCGAACACCTCTGTGCATGTGTGCGCCAATAGATAGCTATGGGGAATATCTATTGATCGGATACAACTCCTGTCGGTTCATGCTTCTCTAGTATTTTCCGATCAGTTCACCGTTATCGATGATTGCCAATACCTTCCGATAAATTCGATCAGTCAAGTGAACTTTTCGTAATAAAAAATCATTGATTAAGACGGTCAAGAATATAATTTATTTTCTCCAAAATTATCACAAAGGCATTTAAGAAAATCTAAAATAAATTATTGATACAATTTATCATTTTTATGAAACTGTTATTGTTATTGCAAGATACACCCAAAACTTTTAATGAGCCACATTATTGGAATGGACGGACGCGGATTTATTATACTCGAAGAACGCAAATGAAGCGTGTGAACCGTAAACGGATCGAAGAGGCAACGTGGGAATATAACGTTTTCGTGTTTTATGCTCTCCTAGTAACTCCGAAGAAGTTTCTTCCCGAATTTCTCACGCTCTAATCCCATTTTACCAAAACCAAAATGATTTATTCATCCAAATCTCCTTTATAATGCTGCACATATAAGGTCTAAATTAATTTGTTTTACAGTCCGTATAAGTCGTTATGAACGGGACAGGATGTCGTCTAGTCTTTTCTTACAATTTTTACCTGATCATTACTATATTACAAACAAAATCCAATTCTATTACTTATAAAATAAAGATCAATTTCTATTGGCGACTGCTAGAGTGGGGAGAAGTATGTGTATCCCTTTTCTATCTTTGTCTAGCACAAAGTTCGTTGACCGTCATGTCTGGCGCGTCCGTTGCATGGGGAAGGCAGGAGCAATGGAATGCGAACATCTCCTCCTAAATACTGACATCCTAGTAACTGTGGAGGTTTTCGACGCGCCCATGCGCGCCATTTTGTAATGGAGAGAGAGAGAATTTAAGATTTGTATTCTACCCATAGCATCTTGAATTTTTTGCTGGTAATTTTGTTTAGAAATAATGAATAACAAGGTTTGGGTTCGGGAGCCAATGAATTTTGTCTTTCATCTTTGTAGTATATGATTTATGGTATGTATTTACTTCATTAATAAAAAAATAGCAGTTTTGAACTATATTTAAGAAGGATTTTACAGTAACCGGCAATTCAATGTAAGTTACATAGCATCTATTACGGTATATTATATTGTACGTTTATGCAACATGGTATCTAAAAACTACTGAGACGTTCCGTTTTTAAAAACGCAAGAAGCAACTCTCACACTCACTCACTCCATTCGCAACAATAAATGTACCTATAGGTACTAAAAATCATAGTTTCAAAAAGTACTTACTTCGAACAAAATTGCTTTTTCCAGCTCTTATCTCCCAACATTGGTAGTAAACCCCCAGACCGCGGATAACAGCGGAGCTTAGCGCTAACAGCTTCTCTTGACCTATTTTCAAGGGTTAAGCACCGACTACCAGATTGTTTGCGAACATTTCGATTTGGATCGGTTATTTCAGTAAAATATTCACTTTCTAAGAATGTCTATAGCTGTATGTATTAAGGTTGATACAGTTCTTTAAATGAATTAGTTAAAAGTATTAATGGAATGTTTGAATTTCTAATTCGTTCAAATGACTGCTATTAGTGTTTTCGTTTTATAAACTTTGTTACATTTACATATCTATTACACCAGTGGCATTTCGAGATTTAAGAGTGGCATAATATGTCATTCAACTAAAATCAGAAATGGGTTAGAAAATAATAATATATAAATAATAGATAATTATTATATTACGAAAGTTATGTTATGACAGCGGCGATAACCTAGTCGGGTATGGAACGGACTGCCGAGACGAATGTCCGCAGGTTCCAATCCCAAGGGCAAACACCTCTGAATCATCTAAAAAAAAAAATGTGTATTCTTTGTGAATTATTGCCTGCTTTAACGCTGAAGGAAAACATCGTGAGGAAATCTGCACATCTGAGAAGTTCTCTATAAGTCTACCAACCTGCACTAGGCCAGCGTGGTGGACTAAGGCCTAATCACTCTCAGTAGTAGAGGAGGCCCGGGCTCAGCAGTGGGCAAGTATATAATACAGGGCTGATATTATTATATTATTATTATAATTATTATGTTTGCATTATTATAAGTCCAACCAAGATTAAGGTTATTTAAAACACTGCCACCACCTTTCATAATTCTCATAAAATATTTGAAATCCTAAAAGACTTTATAAATATAAAGCCATAATTATATTTCTTAACAATACCAGAATCTTTTTCCTATCTACTATCTAGACTAGCTATCAATATATTATTATGACTATTAAAATAGTGTAAAACGCTCTTTTTACAGTTAACATTATATTAGCAAAATAATTACAGAATACAATTTTAGACATTCTTTTGACAACGTCCAGCCAGAGAGAATAATAATCGAATAGTCGCCGCGTGACATATCTTCTCTTCTGCCAGCCTGCCCGCGCAGCCGAATACTTCCGGAAACGCCCGATGTGATCGGCTAGGATAGCGGCGCGTAACATCGGCCATCCTGCAAAGTGAATACCGTAAGGTATTCACAAAAATAAATTTGAGAAAGTAGAACTGAATTGGGTACCTATATTTTAAACAAATAGGACCCAGCAACACAAATCAGAATGCTCATGGCTGCTCTAGTTTATTGGTCTCTGATGGCTGCACACAGAATATGATCAGAATGCTCATGACTACAGACAATATGATCACAGACAATGAATGACAGAATATGTTCATGGTCACAGACAGAATATGATCAGAATGCTTATGGCTACAGACAGAATATGATCAGAATGCTCATGATTACAGACAAAATATGATCAGAAGGCTCACGGCCTCAGACAGATCAGATTAAATAAAATAAACAGTTACGCACGTTCGCATTGTCAGCCTGAAGTGTTGCGTCACCGATTTGACTTCACATGACAGTCATTCCTGTCTCCAATGATTTAGTTTCTAAGAAAACATCCTCTCCAGTGAGCCAAGCAGCAGGCATAACGAAGTTTTTGTTATGAATGTCGTTAATCGTACTAATGTGCAGACATCAATTCCATATGCATTCCCAACATGTTTACTTCAACAGACGTAGACGTTGCCATGGTAACTAAAAATCTGAGAATCTGGTAATTTTAATTTTGGCATTCAATGATTCATCACAGATTTATTCCGATAGTTCTCTTCACATTCGAATTCAATGTAACTTCAAATTATCATTTGTATAATCCCACTTCTGAATGTAAAACGCTCTTTTTACAGTTAACATTATATTAGCAAAATAATTACAGAATACAATTTTAGACATTCTTTTGACAACGTCCAGCCAGAGAGAATAATAATCGAATAGTCGCCGCGTGACATATCTTCTCTTCTGCCAGCCTGCCCGCGCAGCCGAATACTTCCGGAAACGCCCGATGTGATCGGCTAGGATAGCGGCGCGTAACAATAGTATTACACTTTTCTGGTAATTTTTTAAAGATGCTATAATTACTAAAAATAACTATAACAACAAACTTATTATATTAATATAACCAACATACAACTAAAACATTAATAACAAAAGTACTAACTTTCACACCGCAAGAATAATGCGTGGGCTAGTTACTTAGTGCCCATTTTACCTAGAAGTTTGGCTGTTCCCCAAACACTTATAATTAGTACTTCAACATTCAGAAAACAGCGTTGAGGTATTATATCCATTGCCATATCGTGGGCGAACATAATTATAAGCATCCCTAAAGCACCAAAAGCATCAAAATCATTAAAACTATTCTCATTTTAAAAGCTTAGGGTAATATAGTTATGTTACGACTCAAAAGTTGTGTAACAATAGATATAAACCAATGAATAATTATAATGTTTTTACTTCTCAACTGGATTATGATTATGGAATAACTTCATTTAATAAACTTCTTAAGGCTTCTAGAATCATGTTGCAAAATACTCATTAGTATAAGGATTAAATTGACGGAATTAATCTAAAGTTACGCAACTTCTTATCGCATCCAAGAGCTCAACTGTATTAAATTATTCCTTACCGTAAATTTTACCAAGAATTTATATTACAAACGTAAAGGTTTGTAAAGACATTTTGACTTTTAATGGTATAATATATGTATAAAAGTAAATGCAGATAACGGATGCTGCTTGCTAAATGGAGTTGGATAAGATTAGCTACAAGTAAACCGTACCCAGAATTAAAATATGAGGTGTATTTTCGCTGGAAAAATACAAAGTTGTTACTTTATTTTGAAAAAGTTCTTTCACATATGAAATCGCAACGCAGAGTTTAATTTAAAATTTGGTTATGAATTTAATATTTGCGATAAATCTAAAAATACTCAATAGTTTATTTACAAAAACAAACGTCAAAAAATTTATCTTATATATTTTTCAAATATAGAGAAGCTTTTGTTCCGTAATAATTACACAAATAATTATTATAATGAATTAAATAAAGGATACTGACTATCAATCTTACTGATTCATTTCATACTTACCAATATATTTCGAGAATATTATCTTAATAATATAGTAGCATAATTTAAGCATATTTACCATCCTTCGAATAATTTAAAAAAACACGTAGAAAGTTACCTGAAGTAAAGAGAAATTGTATATTATTAAGTAGATAATATCAATAATTACTCGTAATTTTTTAACCTTTTGCCACACAAACGTATTATTATTGGCTTTGTTTTAAAGTTCGCAAAGTATTATATTTCGAAAGTGATTAAGGAAGTTTAAAGGTAGATTTTTCAATAATATGAAACCTGATAAAATGTGGTCTATAAGATATTGAGAAAACTTGTGTCCAAAATTTTAGTTAAGAATTTTAAGACGCTACTTTCTTTCAAATTGATGTTTACAAAGATTTTTTTTGTTTAAATATTGTTTTTTTTTTTCGTATAACCTTATAAAATTATATCATAACCGATGTTCCTTAAAGTGAAGACAAATATCGATATAATAAATATTTTTTTTATTACCACATTGAACACCAGCATTAAGTTATTATGATTACGATTCCGATTATTCAAGTTATCTAGCTCTTAGATCATAGAAACTTCGAGAGCAATACATGTATTATGAATTAACTATTATTCCTATTTTGGGAGCTACCATAGGAATAATAGTTTATTAAGTAGTACTAACTACTGAGCTGGTCAGTGTACGTAAGCGAACTTCTGTGACTGAATTCAGAATTACTACAAATACATGGGAATGGTAATAAACATTGTTTTGTTTGCATTTTTATAGACTTCTTAATGAGTAATAAATTTTATTCTTTTTGTATGTGACTGCCTAAGTGGTGTGTAAAAAAGCGGCGATAGCCTAGTTGGGTGTGGAACGGACTGCCGAGACGAATGTCTGCAGGTTCAAACCCCAAAGGGCACACACCTCTGACTTCTCTAAAATCATGTGTGTATTCATTGTGAATTTATCGTTCGCTTTAACGGTGAAGGAAAACATTGTGAGGAAACCTGCACATTTGAGAAGTTCTCTATAGGAATTTCGAAGGTGTGTGAAGTCTACCAATCCGCACTAGGCCAGCGTGGTGGACTTAGGCCTAATCCCTCTCAGTAGTAGAGGAGGCCCGTGCTCAGCAGTGGGCAAGTATATAATACAGGGCTGATATTAAGTGGTGTACCAGTTGGATTACGTGCGTACGAGCTACTCAGTGGTCCCTGATTCGAATCCCAAATCAAAGTGATATTGAGCCTTTCCTGTTCAATATCAGCCCGAAGTTTAGATTTTTTGCCCGATATATAATATGGAGTTTTTTTTATTGCTTTGAATGACGAGACAAGCTTTCCGTTCGCCTAATGGTAAGCGATATGACCGCCCATAAACAGTAGAAACACAATTCAATAACTTGAATTACAAAGTATTAATTATATTCCACTGCGCTCGCCATATCATATCCTGAGACATGACATGTTAACTCTTATAATGTCTAGTAGTTACACTGGCTACAATGTCCTTCAAACCGGAACACATGGTGAGAGACCTATCACCAATGAAGTCAAAGTCAAGTCAATCAATAGATTGGCCAGGTCAGGCCATGGTAACTAGTAAAGCTATTTTCGTCCGGCAAATACTAAAAATGAACGCCAGGGCTGTTAAAGAAAAACTTTCACGTGTAAAATGTATGCAAAAGTCGAATAGAAAACTGATTATACTTAATCCCTCAATTTAATATACTTAATCACCATCTTAAGGTTATAGCTTAAGGTCCATTTTTCATACATTTTGTTTCACCTTTAATCTGGGTAACTAAACAAGTATTGACAAGTAAAGAATTTAAATTCACGTCTAGTTAGTGATTAGTTCTCGCAGTTGAAAGAAAAACGTAAAAATAATTAATATGCATGGATATTTCGGCCTTTAAAATTTCGTCGTATTAAATTTCAAACTAACTAATCACTAACTAGACGTGAATTTAAATTCTTTACTTGTCAATACTTGTTTAGTTACCCAGATTAAAGGTGAAACAAAATGTATGAAAAATGGACCTTAAGTTATAACCTTAAGTTATAAAACTAATGTTTTTGTAGTAAAAGTGGTTTGAAAACTTAAGTAACAGTTTTATATGTTATATACATGTATTATATAATATCATAATAATGAATAAAAGCAAGGTTGTGCAAAATACAAATATAATAGTAAATTGAATATTTAAAAATTGACTTCAATACATATTTGAGCCTGTGAGTTCTTATAGGTTGCAAAGAAATATAACCGTATTCTCGGAAATAATGTTGACCAGTCTTATTCAATATGCTCAAAGATACGCCTATCAAATCATAAAACGAATATAGGTTTGGGGAATTGTTAATTCCCAAGTCGGAGGACTTCTGGGACTTGTATAGGCAAAAGCTTATGATGTCCGTCAACTATCAAGCGGCTGAGGATCTTTCAGAGCAACCTTAATGGCCATTAAATAAAATCTATTTTTGTTAATAAAAAATTGACAGCACGATAATACATGATGAAGCAAAAGAATAATTTTGCTTCTTTTTTTTGAAATGATAAGCTGTCATCGTTAGCATGTTAGGGTTTAAACCGAATTAATTCGTTGTCATGCATATTCTACTTTATAATATCGTAGTTTATTCACACAGTAGCAGGGTGGTTGACGGTGTAAGTAAATATTTATTTTTTTGAGAATTAACAATCGCTAAAATAGATTCGCAACCTATAATTTTTAATAAAGCATAATTTATATTAATATAGCTATGTATATAAAACTGAAAAGTTTGTTTGAGCGCGCTAATCTCATAAACTACTAAACCGAATTCGTATTTTTTCCACTTATTGGACGTAATTACTTCTGAATGTTACTTCTAGAAGTAACATTAGTAGTATTATTAGTAGTCTATAGGCTACTTTTAATCCCGGAAAAAGATGTACCACAGAAAACTTTTTTAACGCGGCTGGCATAAGCTAGTTTTCTATATAATGTTAAAAACTTAGGTATGGCGTTAATCCTAAAAAGGTGCACGTCAAAGTTATTGACCGATCTCAAGATAACTACTGCCATTTGCACCTCCAGTCACGTAAATTCAGCAAACCATTTTTTATTAGACTTGAATGGATTAGGTACGTTTTTTACTTTCTTGTATCATTCAACGCCGGGAGAAATTTGCGAATGGGGTACTGAAATCCCTTAGCGACTGCAGGGACCTGGAGGTAAGTTGGGAAGGGAAGTGTGGGGGAAGGAGAAGGAACCCTTTTGGGATCGGAGGAGGGGAGAGGACCAGAAAATATTCGCGAGGCCTCATATACCTCAATGTGACTTGGCAACCATAAGGTATACACACTTAACCGCATACCTAGAACCGTGACTGCACGGTACTTCTATCACATTATAATTTTACTCAATTTTTGAGTTACATACGGCTCAATACAGATTATTTTCAAAGCAATGCACTCCCTCAGGGCATTCGTTTAAACTTGCGTAAGTCCAGTTTGGGTAAACAGCGGTCACAGATCCCCAATATTTTTAGATGGACATTTAAATTAAGTGGTAGAACATCGACCCTACAGAGTCTAATAAAAGTTTATTGACTTGCAACAAGAAAACGCCTGGCTTAAGACTAATTAGCTTTTGGAGTACTTAATTAATACAAACCATTGACAATACGTGAAGAAATTGTACAAAGTTATTGCACCTTTTGTGGTTAGTTAATTCTTTATTTATTTTGATAATAAAACAGCAATGTCGTTTGAGATATCAACAATTTATTGCTTGTAGCAGAACTGCAATACGTAGATGCTACACGCGGCATTTTCGTTAAAATTCACTTTTTAATTTTGTATTGGGATGTGGGCTAATAAAATATTGTGAATTGAAATTGCCAAATTAAAATTTATATCGATTTAAAACATAACTTATTACACGAATTTATTATAATCGAAAACAAAAAGATAGAGATAATGAATTAAACACTGCAAACTTACATTTTTTTTTATCTATAGCTAGGCATAAGATACCAAAATGTATTATTATTTATTTACAACATTCCTTTTAGTTCGTTGATATCCGATCGTAAAAATCTTCACGAATTCACCCCATGCAAAAGAGCAGTCACCTAAAACGATCGGAGAGCGAAATTGGGGCATCGAATCGGTTTTATTGGGAACGTATCGACGATTTCCGATAATGGCCGCCCGATCGGAAAGTACTAGGGAAGCAGAACTCTATAGGAGTTCTTCCGAACCGATCAATATTCGATATCACGCCCCTCGCTCACAGGTGGTTGTTACCGGATGCGAACGGACAATCCTGGTCCTTTTTTCACATCCGGCAGATTGCATGGATGCGTTTTGTTCAATATAAGTGACTTTGTGGATGTAATTTTCGATCATTGCATCCTGTGGGAGTTTGGCAGTGATTATATAGGATTCATGGGAACGCTTTGTTTTAAACGTATTCAGGATTATACTTAATTTTTTGATTATTGTATCCTGTTGTGTAGCTGCTATATTTATGACTATTAAATTATTTCAAAGAAATTTTGAGATAAGATCATGTTAAGGATGCTAGAAATACTTCTTTAAAAATAACTACAATTTGTTAATAAGCCAATTTCGCTCAACCGATAAAGTATAATTATACAACACTAATGCCAAAACAACAATGGCACAGAAAAACACTAAGGTCTAAGGTTCGAAGTTCTCAAAGGAGCAAGTGCAATATACTGATGAGTATATTGTCGTACCCTAAAACTCCATTTCTGTAGAATGTATTAACCTTCATATATGCCTGTTTATTAGATATTTCAGAAAATGCTGTAGTACTTTAACGTAGATATGTATGGTTGTCAAATAAATTTTATACACACACTAACACCTATTATGCCCAAAGAGGTAGGCAGAGGCGCACTCAATTTCGCCGTGCGTATTCTGTACCATTAAGTGATAGTGGGCGTGCCTATTGCCGTATCGTGCACAAATTCCTGACTCCGGGCTAACACTGGATAAAAAAATACTATATCACTTTGACCAACCCGGAATTTGAATCTGAAGCCTCAGCACTGCAGTCATTCCCTAATAACATTTATACAATTTGAATTTAATAAATAATTAATAATAGTATAATAGGACAAAATCTAGAAATCCCAAACCATATACCATGATTTCTAAAACAAAATGAAAATTATTTTTTACATTAAAAACTAAGATCACATTTCGAATTTTATTTCACGTGTCAACCCTGAAGGTAAGCTCGGTGCAAAACTAAATAAGTCGGGTCTTTGAACTTTACACTGGTGTAAGCTGAGGGTAAAGCTCTCTAATGAAATTGTTCCAGGTGATTTTTGTTTTCAATTGTCCCGTGGGGTTATTTTTCTTTCAACGTCCTAGTTTGGTTGAATAGTACAGATAGGGCTTTTTTAGTTTTGAATAGTATTGTTTCGAATGTTTCAAACACATTGCTTTAGGCAGCTTTAACATTTGGAAGTGAGGAATCATTTCAATAATTCCCACTTTTATCATTGAAGAATAATAAAACAGGAATTAAAACGTAGATGTACTTTTTCACCGGCTTTTATAGTTTTTCAGTTTAGAGTATTTAAACAAAATTCCCACTTATTGCAGATACGGTTTGACTTTATTCTTCATTCAGACGAAGTCACTCTACCACATCGTGCTACCTCCACACCACACCACCACACACACACCACACCACACACACACACCACACCACCACACACACACCACACCACCACACACACACCACACCACATCGTGTTAGAAACATCCACACAAAATATTACTTGACCTGGGATTCTTATCCACTCGACAGTGTTACCTCTACACCAAAGAAACATTACCAGGTTTTTAATACCACCTTTAATTCAATTCATCGCACAATACTTATTTCTAATCAAGCCACGCACTATGGGTAGCTAAGAGTAGCTCTATAATTCTCTCCCTGCCTCTCCCCATCCATATTAATGTATCCTACCGATATAGCGTATTTATACACAAATATTTCCATCACAAATTCTTACGCTTGTTTGTCACAATATTCGTATTTACAATCAGTTTACGTGTTGTTTACACGTGGTATTGTTTTGTAAACCATTTCTTAACTAATTCACTTATTTGTGAACTGTTTTTGATAATAAACAGTTCATGAATCTATGCCTTACAAATGATATAATATTTTTGTGGGTTAGTATGAAACAAACGGTTATTTGTAAATAAAAATTGATTGAGCATAATTTATGCTCATTTCAAAATGTATTTTTAAATGGTAGTATTATAATCATAATTGTTCGGGATTATACCATATTTAACGCTGATAGTGGTAGGATCAAATACAAGATACAACAAACAGGCAGTTGATAAATGGATCAACATCATCCTCAGCCCGTTGCAGTCCACTGCTGAACATAGGCCTCTCTCAAAGTACGCCACAGATAATATGGATACATACATTAATATATAGGGAGTTAAAATCTTTACGTTTCCTTGCGTCGCCATAGTCGGGTAAAAAGTGTATATAGACTCACCACCTAACAATATCAGCTAATCGTTTGCATTAATATTGACACGGCAAAGTGACCTCATTGCACCTGATAATAAGTGGAGTAGGGTCGAATAGTATGTCGACTGACGAGAGATCATTATCCCTTGACAGTCGATAAAAATATTCTGGCCTGTTGGATCTGAATATACACAATCCCGGAACGCGACACTTACGTGGGCCACTATGGCGAGTTTTAACACCTTTATACGGTAGTTGCTATCCGGACGGATATACAACATATCATACAACCAGCAAATCTCTTTGGTCAACATGTTTTGCCATACATTTCAGGATTATCCTTAAAGTTCCAAGGAGTGACGTGTCAACGCCCTATAACAAAACTGGGACGAATATCAAGCCGGCTTTGAAGCTATCCGGGCTTATCATTTACTTGTCCGGATAAAGATATGAAACAGATGAACTTTACAGCACCACTGTCTTATTATTAAGCTTGCAGGTCGCACCCTTAGTTTTCACAGTTTTATACATAAGTCCAACACTATGATTTACTTAGATTTGATAATTCTATTTTAATAACTGAATGTCGAGACGGGTCAAACGATAATGTTTCGTTTTCCTTAAACAGTAGCGGGGTCTACCACTCAGGACTTTCATTGGAAGACTATACTACGCTTATCATGTTTAGATATCAGATCAAAACTGTTCAGTTAATATAATAGATATTATGTCCTCGAAGTCAAAATATTTCTGCGAACAGAGTGTATTCAAATTGCAAAATATGAATTCGCTTATTAGCATTTTTGTTTGCCCGCATCCCAAACATGAGAATAAAATTTTAGACATACATTTACGCTTTTTATCCCTGAAGGGGTAGGCAGAGGCACAACTGGTGCGTCTACATTCCGCTGTGTGTATTCCGCCACATGATGTGACGAAGGCGAGCCTATCTCCATATCGGGCATAGAGAATATAAAAAACTTAATATCACTTTGCCGTAACTGGGAGTCGAACCAGAGACCTTAGCATAGCAGTCGTACCGTAATACAACTACGCCGAGGCATATTAAAATCTTAAGATAAATGAAAAATACATTAAAATATCAAGTTCACGGATGAAGTAACAGCTTCGGTAAAGAAGAAAACCTTTTTGAAAATGATGACACATAACTTTTAAGATGAATCATCATGTATGCAGAAGCATTATGTTCCAACAATAATTGTAGACACTTGGTAACCGAGGTAAAAGAGTTCTTTAAATATTTACATAACAATAAAAAGTTCAAACAGTTTCTCGTAAACAAACTCGTGCCCGTAACATGTATCAAAAGCCACGAAAGTGAATCGTGTCGGCGAAACGTTTCCCGTGTCATAATTCACATCTTTTGCTATAAAAATGTCATAAAAACATCATATTGTCATATAAACTTTAATGGTACGGTTTAATCTAGTAAACACTGGGACGCATCTGGGAATAATCTTTGGGGGTTAATTAAAAATCCCGTTGAGAGTGCGTATGTACGTACGTACTTAATGTAAGGAAGTTAAAGTAAATAGTATTTTAAATATAAGATGTTTGAGACTGGCAGTGTAAAATTATCTTTCCTGAATAAAAGTAAAATGTGGCAAATCGTTTTTGGGGGTAATGCAGACTTATTTAAATGATATATTTTGATGTAACGGTTTAGAAATTCCAGTAATTACTGTTTATAAATAAACTAACACACTGGCAATTGGAAGTTGGCCAATAGTATAAAAAAATCCCAAAAACGGTGAAGGTCGAATGAATTCAGATTAGAAATCGGTTACAATTGCAATGATTCCCAGACAATCACTCAAACCATAAACTGTTGGGATAATTTTATTGCTTAACAGTGTGGGGTCGGGCCCCCTAGACCCATCCTCAATTACATGTCTGGCATTAGTTTTAGTGCCAACTTCCTGGTCACACATTTCAAGGACGGCTGTAATTTTTTTATTCTGTTTGGAAAATAAGCAGCATTTTGGCAAAACTCCGTTTGGCACACCTGGTTACTGGGTTCAAAAACCTTTTAACCGAATTATTTTCCTTCGTTACGTTTATCTTGGAATCTTTCTGACTAAATTGAAATAAAATCGTGGTACAATAAAGTAATTTAAATATTCATCTTAACTCATCCATTTATTTTTTTATTTGCCAAAAATACCACATGTATATTATTCATATTACTGTGTGTATTTTGATTTGGACTGAATCGTAAGACCGTATTTTTTTAAAAAGGAAATTCATATTTTCCAGCCCGCAGAGTGTAAAGACTGTTGTATCATCACAAAATAAATTCATACAAGAAAACAAAAATTCAGTTGGTATTCTAGTAATATTGAAGTTGTTAAAGAAATTTACACTTAGTTACTTTAAATAATATGAAAATAAAGGCGATAATTTTTGTTATGTTTTCTATTGTACCTATTAACATAATACTTGAAGAGTACAATAAGCACGAAACGTTACCCTAGTCCATGATTCGACAGGTTCCGTACTTAAATTTTACCGTGGGCCGTGTTTCAAATCAATTTTCCTGTTTACACCACAAAATCCTCGGGGAAACACAAAAACGGTATTGACATGTAAATCATGTAAATTGCGGTTAGAGATTTATTTAAAGATACGTTTTACTATGTTTGATTAAACACTACGATAACGTGCGTGCAATGTTAATATCTTACATATGGTTGCAATAGTTCAATAAAAAAAATATATAGTTGGCAGAAGGACCATTTAATTCAGACAGAAGATAAGCTAGCGAGCAAAATAGTATTTTAATTAGTTATTGTGCTGTTCTTTTGACGTCAAGTAATTTGAAAGTAAGAGAAACAACATAAAAAGAGTGATTAGGTTAATTTATAATTTAAAATGCTATGGATCAGATGTAACAGATTGCTACGATTCCTCATCAACTATCATAGTTTTCGATGGCAAAGATATAACAATTTCTTAATAAATTTCAGACTTCATAATACTTGACAATTTGCCATTATCCTCATTCATCACAGTCATGCGGATGTTAGCAAGCATAAACTCATCTTCCCTAAGTCCTTTGAAGTACAGCAGCGCATGAATTATTCTTTTACAATTGTGGGTATTTATGTGGTTGCGGGCGGCTTACAATAGGTTAATCTGGAAATCTTTGGGGAAGGTCCATGTTCAGCAGTGGATGTCTGCGGCTGATGATGATGATAATGATGGATGATGACTCTTGATGCCAGGTAATACATTTGCTTATTTGCTGATATAGTCAATAAAAAATATATTTAATTTATTATATTATTAATTGTTTAATAGGTCCGTGAAACATCATGGTTATTCTTTACTAATTTAAGGTTTGCTTCTGAATACATTTTGTATATACACTCGACTTTCTTAGGTCATTGTCCTATCTAAAGGTCCTCCTACACCACCCGACAATCTTCAGCACTAGTGTTATTCTTTAATCATTTATATCGTGTTGGCAAAGTTAAAAATATTCTATCATACTACCTTCGAAGCAATATCTAAGGGTATTTTTTTTTAAAGAAACGTTAGGAGAAATATCTAAAAACACTCCACTTTACTTTACTATAAAAAAATATTACGTAAAATTTGATGAACAGGTAAAATTATATTTTGTAATACAATATCTCGTGGTGGTGACAATTAAATTAATAATATTATGCTAAGAATATAAATTTATGCGAAGTCACCGCTACCCGACAGTATGTGACCAAAGGTCCTAAAATTATTTTATAGCATGTTATTGAATGTTTTACTTATATTCCTTAAGATTCACTTCACTTAACATCAGGTGCAGTCAAATAGTTCTAAGATTATATTTTCCATATATAAAACTCTTTGGATTATATTATAGAGCGAACATTGGGATGATTTTCATACAAAATTTTTATTATTGGTATATTTTCTGTAAATATGTTATTTTTGTATTAATATTTAAAGACGCTGTGACGTCTTGTCCACGGACATTTCAAATGACTATTACCAATTGGTAATAACTTTTGCAGCACAAATCTGTTGTCCGGTTTATAATATTGTTTAATGTCTTTGGGTGCAGTGAAGTTATTTTTTTGTGCTATATAAAAAATACGATAAATAATATTACTTAATGACTCTAAGCTTGAAGAGTTCAGTCCTTAAGTTCAGTTCATAAAATATTTTTACCACAAAATGTCAATCATATTGCATTCAGAGTGAAGCAGACACCGATATAATAAGTCTTTCCTTTTCATATCCTCTGCTATCTCTTTCATTCATCGCAAAACCTCCGTTTCATGTGTAAAAATCCCCGCGCATCGTGATGTCTAGTACTAGGGACCCATAACCTTAAAGCGATATAATACAACTGGGATGAGGTGGGCGTTAACGGGATGTTTCCAGCCTGTTGGGGTGAAAAGTGGTACTACGTTTTTTATGAGATAATACAGTTAAACTGTATCCATTGCCTTTCCCGTTTAGATGTAAGTTTGAATATTAGAGCTAAAGGGGTAATGTATACTACTGTAAAAATATAAACTATTGGTCAGGTAAACAGTGAGATTTCATAGTTAGTGAAGGATAGAATGCGGGATACATGCACTGAGAGTTAAACGAACCTTGGCATCTTTTATGATTTATGCGAGCCTGGTACTTTTTAGGGTGTTCCCGGAGCAAGGCGCGTCCATTCATCTCTATAAGATTTTACTGGTTCATCAAGTTCAAGTTTTGTAAATATTATTATTTATTTATGATTTTTATTAATATTTTTTGTTTATTGTGAAAATGGCACGGCCGTTCGTATGTTTCGTCCTTTGTCAAGTAAAGTTAACGGTGTAATTACACTGAACGGGCGCGCTATGTCTACGCCTCGCTGTAAATTATCTTGCAAGTCTTCGGTGTGATAGGAACCTTAATTTTGCTTGAGTACGGAGGGAACCGATCCAAGTTAAAAAAAATATAAAAACCCATAAGTGATTTACTCTCGATTATATAATTTTTTTTACGAATGCGAGTTATATTTAAGAAAAAAACTAGGTACTGCCTACCAAGATTTAAAAAAAAGTAGAGCGGGGTAATAGCTCTACAATTAACACTGCTAAAACTAGAGGAATACAAAGCCTACATTTTTTTATTTTTATTTCTTTGAATGACGAAACGAGCTTTCCGTTCGCCTGGTGGTAAGCGATACGACTGCACATAAACAGTAGAAACATCATCCAATACCTTGAATTACAAAGTATTGTTCCATATTCCACTTCGCTCACCATCCTGAGACATAAGAAGTTAAGTCTTATTATGTCCAGTAGTTACACTGGCTACAATGTCCTTCAAACCGGAACATAGCAGTGACTACACACTGCTACTTGGCAGCAGAAATAGACATTGCAGTGGTACCTATCCAAGAGGACTCTCACATAAGAGAGACTTACCACCATTATTTCCAAGGATTATTATAAGAGACACCTTCGTTGACTTGACTGACTAAAGTGAACACGTGTAAAGAAAGTATTCCCAAACCAACAATGCATCTGTGGCACAAAATACTGATCTTTAATTTTTAATGTTAACTGCAGATGTCATTATTCTAACCACCGAATATGTAAAAAGTTTGTATGTCTCGGTTTATTCCCGATAAAAGTTTTTACTGTGTCCCTAAAAGCGCCCTACTTTCAGTCTATCCGGGGATAAGATAATGTAACAAGGAATGTACAAAAAGCGGTTGGGATTCCTTCGTAAAAAGGCTTTTACCATATTCAGCGAAAAACAACACTAAATATACCTAAATGTTTATTCTTTTCGTACTAAAGTGAATGACAAAGCGAGTTAGTTAATTGACATGAAAAAGCATTGCATTTTATTGCACTGTGTTTGAAAAAATAGATGTTAAGTCTCATAACAGGGGCGTAGCTACCGCCGTATTAGCCGTATCAGTGATACGTGGCCCCCGTGCTTTGGGGCCCCTGTTGGCTCATAATATCTACATTAATCTAAGCGTGCGCCTAAAAGTTCGCAGTGCCCTGAAGAGCCTCCAAAAATTATAGATATAGGGCCCCACTATGGCAAGCTACGCTACTGTCCCATAATAACCAGCCATTACACTGGCAACAGTGATAATACAATGCTGCTTAATGACAGAAATATACAATGCGTTTCTCTCTATCAAATGCAAATTTCAATTACGTCATATTTTATATTCCAGTGTATTAAAACAGCCAGTTTCATTTGTTGTAAGAATAGCATAAAGTTGTATGAAATGGCGGTAGGTAGCCTAGGCGCGGAACGGACTTTTAAGCAAAGGTTTAAAATCCAAGTCACTTTTGTATTTTCGGAGTTACCGGTATATTCATTGTCAATTATAGCACGATTTAAATGTAAGAATTCTTCGTAAGAATTTCGAAGGTATGTTAAGTCTGTCCTACACTAGACCAGCGTGATGGGCTAAGGATGAAACCCTGGCAGTAGTAGAGGAGGCATATAATGTAGAGTTAGTGTTATATTGGTAATATTATTTCTGCATGTCGAAGGTGAAGGTCTAATCGACTTAAGCGACATTTTTTGCGGCACTAAGTTTCATACATATTTAAAAAAAAAACATTTTTTTCTATGTTTTTTAGCCTAGTTACTGTCGATAAGTCAATTACCCTTTCACCCGTCGCTATATACTTACTGTCCCACTGCTGGGCACATTTCCATTGTTATTATCCAGTCTTCTAACTTATGTTAAGATCTTATATTACATCTTATTATTATAAATGCGAGTTTGTGAAAGTGTTTGGATGTTTGTTGGAAGTAAATGCAGAAACAGCTGAACGGATTTCGATAAAATTAAGCACACATGTCCTGAACTAAGATATGGGCTTTTTATCCTAGTAAATTGCTCCTAAGGGAACTAATTAAATGTTCCAAATAAATAGCGTAGGCCTAGTCACACATTTTTATCACAGTAATTTACTCCTATGAGAATTATTATTTTTTAAATAAATGACACTGGCCCCGTATAGACTTTTGGAGCGGGAAAGACTTTACACGCGGGCTAAGGGTAGCATCACCTAGAACAGAATAGAAACCTTCAATATTAGCGCATAAATTACGTTTTGTTTACATTTGAGTAAATTCAAGTTTACCAAACACCCCAAAAAACTCTACAATGAACATACATGTGTTGGAAATGTTATATAACAAATAGTAAAAGACGTTTAACATTTAAGCTTATTGTATTAACTACGACCAAGCCCGTTTCGCTCGTTTCATATTATAGTCGCCGATGAATTTCTGTCTAATAGCTAATAAAATTGGCCTCATGCCAAATATTCAGCAGTTTATTAATCAAACGCTACAATGTTGCTAAGTATTTAGCACGTTGTGAGCTAAACGGTCATAGTAATAGATAACCTATTAACATTTAAACGTATTTACGGTTATATGAAATATTAATATTTCAGCATATAATATTTATTTTTTGTTAAATCGTGATGTAGATTTTCAGCATCGTGAACTTCAGCCTTTGGAAGTCCACTTATGGACAAAAGCCACTAAAAATTTCCAGATCGTTAAGTTAGAAGCGGCTTGCATCCATTTTATTAACAAAAAATATTGGATTAATGTAGACTCAAAGATTCATATTTTTTTTAACAAAACAAAAATAAAGATTTTATTCCTGCTTCACAACTTCTGAGTCAATGCTATTCGTCACATAAAGGTATACTCCGACCAAATACAAAAGTCACACTCAAATCCGTGCTCGCAAATAAATGATAATAAAATGAGTATGAACTACCCACAAGTCGATTAATAAAAAAAAAAACTGGCTCTTATGATTTCTTTTGTCAATATAAATTGAAACTTTATAATAAAAATAGCTTTTGCCCGCGGCTCCGCCCGCGTTATAAAGTTTTTCAGGCTAAAGTTTTCCGTTATAAAAGTAATAGTTTCCCGGGAGCCTATGTTCTTCCCAGGGTCTCAAACTGTCTCCATACCAAATTTCATCTTAATACGTTGGGTAGTTTTTGAGTTTAATACGTTCAGGCAGACAGATGCAGCGGGGGACTTTTGTTTTATAATATATTTTTTAGAACTTTTTTAAGTGAAACATTCCCGTCATACATCATTGTTGCATAACTTTAATCGTTTACGCAGCGCAGGCAACGGAAGCTCTCAAAACTCATAATTTTCCCCGGTTTTGCAACATGTTTCATTACTGCTCCGCTCCTATTGGTCATAGCGTGATGATATATAACTTTGAGCACTCCACAAACAAAGTACTATTCAACACAAAAAGAATTTTTCAGTTTGAATCGGTAGTTCCTGAGATTAGACATTACTGCTCCGCTCCTATTGAATATAGCGTGATGATATATAGCCTATAGCACTCCACGAACAAAGGGCTATCCAACGTAAAAAGAATTTTTCAGTTTGGACCGGTAGTTCCTGAGATTAGCCATTACTGCCTCGCTCCTATTGGGTATAGCGTGATGATATATAGCCTATAGCACTCCACGAACAAAGGGCTATCCAACGCAAAAAGAATTTTTCGGTTTGGACCGGTAGTTCCTGAGATTAGCCATTACTGCCCCGCTCCTATTGGGTATAGCGTGATGATATATAGCCTATAGCACTCCACGAACAAAGGGCTATCCAACGCAAAAATAATTTTTCAGTTTGGACCGGTAGTTCCTGAGATTAGCGCGTTCAAACAAACAAACAAACAAACAAACAAACAAACAAACAAACAAACAAACAAACTCTTCAGCTTTATATAATAGTATAGATTAAAAATAACTGTATTACTACGTCACGCTTGTCAAATATCAGGAACCCTACTAATAAAAATTCGCTACACTTTATCCATACAATGAAAATCGAGATTAGGGTCGGAGGGTTACGGCCCTTTGAGGGTCGCAATAAACTCTTAACCCTTACAGCGAAACTGTCGATTTGAGATGGCTCGAGTTAGCATAATAAAATTCAATTAGGAACCGCAAGCTCTTGAAATGGGCTGAAAAGTAGGACGCGGGGGTGCTAAAAATTCACTACGTATTATTTTGCCTAAGCCAGTAGTCTTACCGCAATTTGTTTTAGTGCAATGGGTAGAATAATTCCAAGTTCTTAACTGAAGTATTTAGTGGCCCAGAATCCTGAATTGTACTGGTTAGTATTGAGTTTATACCCAAGATGTCTTTGTATAATCGTTAACGCTAATAGAAAACAAAAAACAATGTGAATGACATACCCGATGATAAGTCTATCGCTAGTATAGCGTATTTAATGTTATATTCATATTTTGGTCCCCAAGATACAGTCATTGCCTAGTTTGGGGCCCCCTGTCAGTTGTTTTGTTTTAAATTAGTTATAAGCACTAACATTTCATACTAATAATAATTTAATTAAGTATTTATGTGTTCCTATTTGTTATATTTTGTTTGTGCAAATAAAACATTTATTATTATTATTATAGTATATGGCATTACTGCATGTTTAGCTCATTGTGGTGACCCCCGGAATGGACAGCAGCGTGGAAGGTAAGCCTGATGCTGCCGTTGACGCTGAGAGCGTGCTTCGGATGCGTGTGAGCTTCTGAGCTCCTGACGGTAAGTAGAGTAGGGTCTAGTAGTCGATGTCGACTGACTAGAGATTTAATAATCGGCAGTCGATACAATTATGCCGGCCTGTTGGAACAGGATATACACAGGCGGAATCTAATCCCGGAATGCGAGACACTTACGTTGGTCACTATGGTGAGTTTTAACATATTGTAGACGGTGGTCGCTATCCGGGCAGTTATAACATATATACTACCAACATAAAAAACCTACCAAATACCATCGCAACGTCTATTTCTACCGCCAAGCAGCAGTGTGTATGCACTATTATGTTCCGGTTTAAACGACTATATAGTCAACATAATTACTGGGCATTATTCTCACCATGCCCAGTAATTATGTTGAATTATGTTGTTGATGTCTCATCATCTTATGTCTCGAAGTGATGACCGTGTGGGGAGTGCAAGGGGGTTCGCGGGCACCCCCCTTCCTGGACAAATTACAGCAATATGACGATGGGAATTATCGACCACAGAGGTTATATTATGGCTTAGCATGGAAAAAAACTTATATTATGTAGTACCTACTTATAGTGTGTAGATGCTAATGCACCTTCCTAAAAGGAATCTTGGCGGCGCACATGTAGGCGGTCGTATGGCTTTAAATCAGAGTAGGGTATGCTCGTCACGTCATTCAAGTGATATAAAAAAAATAAAAGAAATGCTGTTATTAGCTGTTCAACCAAACATTTCAATGTACGACGAAGCGTTAGTAAGAGTTTCACAAAGTCAATTTACATTTAATTGTTATATGAAAAGATTTAACATTGATCAAAATGTTACTGAAGTTATATAAAAAGTAATTTGTGAACTTTGACTTTGTAGTTATTCAGTTATTTCGAGATTTTGTATGAATGTTATTTGAATTAAGTTATGCGTACTAGAAATAAAACAAATAAATTAAGAAGTTAGACTGTTACGTAATTATTTTCTTATATAACTTTTGTTCTTTCTTCACTTTGTAAACTTGACAAAGCCAAAAGACAGAAGCCTTAAAAAAATGTTTAGTTACCATTTACATTACTGATAAAGTCCTGGGTTCGAATTCCGGGTCGGGCAAAGTGATAATGGGTTTTCCTGCTCAGTATCAGCCCGGAGTCAATAATTCCAGCTCCATATAATGATAGGTCCGCACTTGGGACATGGACAAAGCTCATCTGTATTTCTTGATATTTACAGTTGTTGAAATCAAAATAAAAGGCTTAAACAAATAACATA
Source organism: Manduca sexta (assembly GCF_014839805.1). Classification (NCBI taxonomy): domain Eukaryota; kingdom Metazoa; phylum Arthropoda; class Insecta; order Lepidoptera; family Sphingidae; genus Manduca; species Manduca sexta. The sequence goes on from NC_051123.1 coordinate 8,127,209, forward strand.
TTATGATATTATATAAAATAATATAACTGACATTGGGAAGAAGTTTCCGAAACAAATTTACAACAAATGACTCGTCTTTACCTTGGCTTAACATTGTGCCAAAAATCATCGATGAACAATAAATATTTTTCCCAAAAATCTCACTTTTACTTTCTGATTTTTTGATATTTTTGTGGTTTAATGCAAATATGGCGTGTGTGTGAGTGCATTTCGGACTAAAAATATAATGTCGCAGCGACAAATTGTTTTAGAGTAATAGTAATGGCATTAGGGCGTGTAAAATTAAAATAATTTTTTATTGAGATTTTGTTTGTTCGAAAGTTACACTTTTATATTTCACGTCTATGATTCGAGTAACTTATTGTCAAGTGTTATTTTCAATAAGATAAGTATATGGTTTCATTTAGCAACGCAATGCCAAATGACCTTGTATAAGTAAATATATTTAATAATATATTTTAGGCAAACTTGATCTCGATTGTTGCTTATTATTGTTCAGTCAAAAACGTTGCTTTTTTAAAAATTCGTATAAATACAACGTAATTGATTGAGAGTAAATTATACGAAGCCAAAAAGGTATACGCAAGAGTAAACAAAACGGGTAGTAATTAAACCCGCCTACAATATTTGCCAGCCGAAAATACACGGCAAATTAAATTTCTTAGAACAATGCGTTGGTCTCTTGCGTCCCGATCCGTTAGGTCCACAAGGATTTGGAGGTTAATTTAGATCTTCTGTTTGCTGTTTTCTCTCAAATAATTGGTATAATATCGACGTGTGTCGCGTTATATACTGGTTTGAAGTCGGTGCCTGATTAAATGTAAACATCGTTTTCGTTTATTTGTTCATGTATTTATCTAGCTTAGTTACAATTTTAATTAGTCTCCGACTACCGGTAAATTTTTTTGTCCCAATTTTTTTTTTTATGTTCATAAGAAACAAACTGTCTCGATGGCGTAGTTGCAGGTTAAAATATGATTCAAATAGCACGAACGGTGTTTTTGCTTTAACAATTTACAATAATATAATTATAATTTTATTACAATATATAGAACAAGTTCTATTATATCACTCATTCTAATTTTGCGATTGCAAATTGTGCAAATTGTAGGACCATAATAGAACCCCTTCATTTGTCACAAGCCCTCGAAGGTCGCAACATTACAAAACTTGTAATAAGTAATACTTAGAAAGCAGCAGCTTAATGTTGTGAAATAAAATGGATACGCCCTCCACGTGACGAGTGGATTAGTGAATGAGCGACTGTTTGTACTTCGGAGAAATTGTCGTGTGTGCGTGTTTCCATTGACAATTTTATTTTGGATGTGATTTAATATATCTTATCAATGAAACATAAGATTTAAATCCAGTGGCGGCTGTAAACGACGCGAGGCCCCAGGCGAAAGCAAAAAGAAACAGACGCGAGGCCCCGGGCAGAGTAAAAGAACGTACTCCTCTTTTAACAGTTTCGTCGGTAAGAAGGTAAAAAAAAGATCCTGCGAGGCACCGCGCGAGGCCTCTGTAAGTAAGCCACCAATAAGGCTTACCAAAGCGGACATGACCTTCAGTCATGAAGAAAGCAACAAAGAATAAGATAAATGAAACAAACTAATCGCTTACTTGGTGAATACAATAACCTACGTGAAAACAACAATAAAAAATAATTGTATTTTTTTCTCTGTATTATGCGCTGTAGCTTATACTTTAAACTGATTTTGAAAAGAGCATCACCAGAGTTTCTTGCCCGTTATTCTCTGCTGAGAACTGCTTTCCGAACTAGCGGTAGTGTTAACATTGAATCTAAATATTGTTTAAGATTTTAAAGGTAAAAAGATATTATTTAATTTTGTTTTAATAATCATAAATAAAAAAAAAGATATGATAATTTATCACAAAACATAATTTATTTATCTCGACAGCTCATGTCAATGAACTTGTAAACTGATGATGAATAATAAACAGTTACTCCCATAATTTTAATATCGATCAGTTATTTCTACGGAAACACAGATTCATCGCAATATTATAAAAAGTCAGAAACTATTATTTCTTATCATATCTTAAACTAACCACAAAAATTGTCACATTCATTGATATTCTCAACGCATTTCCCATATTGTTGTTTTTCCTGCGCAAACGTCACTAATGACGACATTGTTACATAAAAAAAACGTATCACATTAACATTCTAAGCATTTTTTCGAGTGATATCGTTGTAATCGTCATGTCATGCGTAAATGTAAGGTCTACGTGCAATTCTAGACGTACAACGTGGTATTTTCTTAAACTTGTAGTATTTTGTATGCGTAAATGGCAAAAAAATGGACGATTTGTTAATTTTCGGCGAATTCTTACAAAATCATTGACATTTTGTAGTATTATTGCTTGTAAACGGTTAGTCATGTTATTATTAATGTTTTATTGTATATATTCATTGGGTATATGTAGAAGAATTTGTATTTAATCATATTAAATAGTTTATGGTTTTTAGAAGCGTAGCTATTACACTAGCGACGAACCTATCGCAAGATGATTTTTTTTTAATTGAGGACAGAATGGAAAACATTCCATTTTGTCCGTTTAATCTTATTTTAACCATTTGTATTATTTTTCTTAATTCACGTTGCTATTTTTTTGCAGATGATCTTCAAATATAAAATTAAGACAAACAGAGGGTTCTCAAGAGAGAGAGCAGTCCAGTCAACAGAATACCAATTTCAGTTAATATAATACTGTGACTTGCCGTATCGTATCCTACAGTGTTAACTGTCACATATCAATGAACAAAGGTTGGTCACGTAAAGTGCGATTGATGGGAATCGATGGCCACCTACACCACTCCAAGGTCTGCAAAGTGGATTAATTACGTTCTTAGAAATATTTTTCAATGAACAACAGCTGTTGTAGATAGTTGAATATGTTTATATAGATCTTTCTTTGTATAAAAATAACCTATACATAAGTAAATTGTAACAATTGTTTCTTGATGCATAAAAAGTGTTTTTAGATTATACGACCATGAATATAACCAAATTTATCAAAACCATTTTGCTTTTACGTTTATTATTTAGAAAATATATTATATTTGCTTAAAGCCTGAGATGTTTTATGATCTTTTATTCTTTAATTTGGTTTCGTTTATTGGTTTGCTCGGTTTAGCATATAAACCGTTACAAACTCGTAGATATGGCAGGACAGGTTTTATATACGAAATAAATCATTTCAACCTAATATTGAATTTTATATTTTTAGGGGATACCTATGTTAATCAATGGTCCTTATAGGAATAATGATAATAATAATTCAATTTTATTAAACTTAAAGATGCATCTCTGACAATAGGACGTTATATATACAAAATAGAAAATAAAACAATTTATTCAAAACAAATTGCTATAATTCAAGATTCCTTACATCAACTTACTAATCACAGAGCTGAGTCACAATTATTTGGAATCTAATAATCGAACGATCAGTGGGTCGTATGCTAACATTAATAAGTAGTTAAGTATGATAGTCGCACTACAATCGGGTTCCGCATGATATAAACAATCATTAAACTTGTCTATACCACTTTGAATGAATAATGGGCGTGCTGACAAAGGTTACATGTGAAGTATACTGTGTATAATCTTAGTATATTTATCAACAATTATGCAAGACATTGTACCTTTATATATTGCTAGGCGGCCTTGGGGGTAGGCGAACCGGGCAACCGATTGGGGCCTCGCCCTTACAGAGGCCTTGGAAGACTTTTTCTTACTGTCTTACCGACGACACTGTTAAAACTGGGGACCCTTTATTGCTGCGTCTGGCCCTTGTGTCGTTTTTTTTTTCATTTTCACCTGGAGCCTCGCGTCGTTTTTTTTCATTTTCACCTGGAACCTCGTGTCGTTTTTTTTTTCATTTTCACCTGGAGCCTCGCGTCGTTTTTTTTTCATTTTCACCTGGAACCTCGTGTCGTTTTTTTTTCATTATCACCTGGAGCGTCGAGTCATTTTTTTTTTAATTTTCACCTAGAACCGCGCGCCGTTTTTTTTTTCATTTTCACCTGGAGCCTCGCGTCGTTTTTTTTTTCATTTTCACCTGGAGCCTCGCGTCGTTTTTTTTCATTTTCACCTGGAGCCTCGTGTCGTTCTTTTTTTTATTTTCACCTGGAGCATCGAGTCATTTTTTTTTAATTTTCACCTGGAACCGCGCGCCGTTTTTTTTTCATTTTCACCTGGAGCGTCGAGTCGTTTTTTTTATTTTACCCTGGAACCTCGCGTCCTTTAGACATGCCAGTGTTGGTAGGTGTTGCTCGTGGCTTCGCCCGCTTAAGTGTCCTTTCAAGCCATAAACATCTATCTATACATGCAAACATTTTTACCTGTTTTTTCATTAATAAAATCTATTTCAATCCATAGCATAATAATTTCTTCTTCAATATAGAGTAATGTTACGGCTTTTTCGGTCAATTAATTTATATGCAACCTTATCGCTCTAATAAATAAAAGACGTAATAAATAAATTAAATAATAATGATTCGAATAAATGTATTTTAATTGACACATTATTTAAATCCGAAAATCGTAATATTATTGTGGCTCAAATCTCGGAAAATGCTACTAGATAAACAAAATTTGTTTCACGTCCTGAAACTCAAAGCTAAGACTACCTGGTCCAGTTTGTATACCGCAATAAAGGGGGCGAAGATTAAGAACAGAGGTCATCACCCAGCTTATATTAATGAACCCTAAATATAAAACAAAGCGTGGGCCGACAATTTAAATTGAATACTGCTCCACAAGTGCCACTTTCTTTTCCTCATTATTTAGAATCAGTTAGTGGATTCCTCGAGCGATAGTTCATCAATCATAAAAGAGGGTTAGAGTTAACACACCACCTACGCGATGACACACTTAGTATATTTAGAGGGAAATGGAATCTAAAACAGTGTCTTTAATCTATACTTTAAATTTGCTTTCCGCCCATGCGATTTATCACCTGGAATAATATCTATAAATAGGATTTAATATGTATAATTAGGTCATACTGAGATCAAACTGGTCTAGGCCATAAAAATCGTTACGAAAAATGTTATATCAACACATTTTCGCTTATATTTGATTTCTTATTTTTATTATTTTATTCGAAATTACGTAGTATAATGTAAAGCAATAAAAATCTTATTATTGTATTATGCTACGTCATCGTACGGAGTCATCTAGTAACCTATAATTTAATTAATGTTTGAGGAGGAACAGATATTGAGATTTTGATTTCTAAGTTATATAAATAACCTTATTTTCACCTAATAGCAACATTACCATCATGAACATATTATACATACTCTTAGTAATAGTGTCTAAGTAATAAAAAGGGGGAATACGGATTCTAAAGACAATTGCTGGACCTTAAGCGAATTGTAGGTACGCAGTTGTTGAGAGAATCATTTTTTATACTGACTGGAACTGTCCCGAAGAGTTTGTTACAACAAATTATCATATTTTTCCGTTGTTTACATGATGTAATTGTTTTTACAAGTAATTCTAAGAGCATACTCTAAACGATAACATAACATCACAAAAAACTGATGAATCATCTAATGATGAGTTTGCACAGGAACTACATTATCCTTAATAATGGTAATTTGTTGGAAATTTACGCTTAATAGTTTACGAAGGATCTTATATGACAAACGATTAGATCATCTGATTGTAATAGACTACTGATTATTTCAGAGGATTTCTTGATGTAAAATTATTGGAGATTGGACTGGCGAGTGAATTTTAGATTCGAGAAAGTAGGAGTTTAAGAAAATCTATATAATGACGTCAATTATTTCAGGTTGATTCGTGACTGACACCAAAAAAATATCAATATATTATAAAACTAATTTTTATACAAAAATATGCATAGTATGTGCTCTTTACGAATCTTCTCTTCTCTTACGAATCTTTGAAATGTATAATTTTTGCTAAGCACAAATAATAGCTATTATTTATTTATTATTCCTTGCATATGATATGATAATAATATACAAGGAATAAATAAATAATTATAATACTAATTAAGGTAATTTACATGTCTTAAACCAGGTAGGCCGTTGGAGGCATGGTGATTGCAATTAATTGTAGTTGATATATTATATCCTACTTTATTGTTTATGGATGTTTTTATTATCAAATTGATATATTGAAATTAAACTAATTTTCGGATGAACAACATCTCAGTCCCCCCCATGTCCATGAAGGCTGCAGTCTTCGAAACGTCGGGAGAAAAATAAAATACTAACCGCGATAGAATCCGAAAATTTGTTTAATTTCAATGTCTAACATTCGCGTAAACATAAGAAATTGATATATGTTGTTTTATTTGTGCCCTTTGGTTGTAGGACTTTAAAGTTACGTTGCCTGACTGTGTTCTTGTTTTCCTTCACTTACCATCAGAAGCAGTGGTCACTTTGAAGTATAAAAAAAATATGTTTCAACCAATTTAATCGCAGATAAGTTTTTGCTCGCAGTCCGCCCCTGTGTATGTTTTTTTATCTTAAATTTAAATTATACTTACATATATACTTCTATACTATTATATAAAGCTGAAAAGTTTGTTTGTTTGAACGCGCTAATCTCGGGAACTACTCATTCGAATTGAAAAGTCTTTTGTTGTTGGATGGCTCATTTATCGAGGAAGGGTGTATAACGCTATAAATATTAGGAGCGGAGTATCCTGAAGAATATTGCAAAAACGGGAAAAATAATTTCCTTTGAAAGCTTCTGTTGCGTGCACTGCGTCAATGTTTAAAATCACGGAGAAACCAAGTAAAGTGATCTTTATATTTAAATAGTTTCTTTGATATAAATTGAGTGACGAATTCATCCGAAATATACAATATTTTAAGCAATAGTAGCAAACTAAAAACAGAGGCTTAGAGCCTAGAATACTAACTATTCGTGCCAAACGCATTGACCTTATACATTCGTAATTCTCTACATTCGATTACTTTTACGTTAGATTCAGTGGAAGCTTTAAATATATTTTCTCTGTACTATTTCAAAAATGGCTGTTACATCCAATATTAATATATTGCGCTATTTCATACTATTTTGAAAATATTTTAATTCGTAAAATTCCTATTTTGCCAAAAATCAGAGCTGTAAATTTTCAAATAAGTAGAGGCATCTTGCGAAATGTACATTCAAGATTAATGCAATTAATATTCGTAAAATTCATTATTTCAAAAAAAAATGGTAAATTTTTTCTTCGCATATTTTTTTTTTATTATTTTCATTCATGATGAGCTTAAGATAAAATTGCAATGATATCTTATAAAAGTTAAAAAATAAAAGAATGAATCCGACCGTGACAGGACTCGAACCTGCAATCTTCGGATCCGAAGTCCGACGCCTTATCCATTAGGCCACACGGTCATTGTATACACATGCGAAATAGGTCATGTGGTCCCGTAGAGCGAGCCTCTCTACAATGACGTCATTTATGGCGTCATTCCCCCTCCTATATAACGGTAACTTTTTTTTTCCAATCTTGTTCTATTGTGTGTGGTCATTGAACAGCCCACAGATGATAATTTATGCTAATTTGTGTTACATAAGTATTGCACAATAAAATGAAACTCATGAATTTTCGTATTCTATACAAGAATAATATACAAAAGTAATGTTGTCCAGGAAATTATGTGTTTTAATTTCTTGGAATAGATTGTATAAATGTCAATAGTAAAGCTAATTAAAATGACTATAATTATTGCCCGTAGCAATGATATTTTTATTTTTACTAACTAATAATAACATATAATATGTATAATAAGGCAGTATGACCGAAAAGAAATCGGTTCCTAACATAGCTCGCTATCTATGTTTTTAGTTTTTTTTTCGTTGTACTGCAAAAACGTCCTACGATTTGTTGTTAGTTTTTTTATAATTCAATTTTATAATATGTATGTGTTGCAAAGTAAACAAAGATTTTTGTTTCTATTTTTTATTAAACGATTTTATGACATTTTTAAAATTAAGTAGTCCTTCAAGGATTCTGTTACCTTATAAATAAAATGCATTCGAAAAATATTTCTCAAATTAAAATTAAATATAATTTCAACAATAATATGACGAAATTATTACATATTTTTTTTATATAAAACGTCGCTGTTATCTCGAAAATCTTAGTTTCAGAAATCATTTTCAAAAAAAATTGCTACGAGCACAGTATATCCAAGTCTGTATGTCTAACACTACAAAGAGCATTTCTTTGTCTTGTAATAATCAAGTACAAGAGGCTTTTGGTCCCTAAAATATTCTTGTCTACAAAAATAAGTCTTTGCGAAGAGCCATTAGCCTCTATTTGACATCGTCCACTGGAATGACGTCACTATTTACGTGTGCCTTTGTTTTTTTTTTGTTAAAATAGCCGCTCTACGGTAACTAAGGCATTTTTTTCCTCAGGTTACCTTTTGAAAAATTTCACCCTTCGCCACTGGTCACTACTCACTACCAATTCTTTTAAGGCTAAATGACGATTTTAATCTTATGTTCCCGCTTGGATAGTAACCACCGTGCCTAAGAAGCAAAACCGGCCTCAGGCAAATGTTAGTGTATTGCATTTAGGATCAGCCTGTATATATCCAGTTTCAAAGAGGTAGGTATGCTATTAATGGTTGGCGAGTGATAATAATCTCTCTAACGCTCTACCTGGACCCTAATCCGCTTACCATCAGGTGCAGTGCACTATGCCGCGCCCATACAAAAAACCGATATCTATAGTGGTCACATGGATTTCCAAATCTTACTTACAGCAATATGTTAATCTCAAAACAATTCTTCAATTTAGACATACTAAAATTAATTTCTACCAACAAGTCGCATGAAAACACTTATATGTTTAAAGCAAATTGTCTATAATGTACAATAAATCCTTTTTCATTTCCTTAAGCGAGTAAGCAGTAAATCAAGCATCTTCTTTGATTCCATTGGAGCAGAGCTCGCATGTTCGGCCCCACTGATGAATAGATGAACAGATAATTAGGTGAGTGTATGGCTCGTCTCAATTTTTAAATGTAAAGAAAAGAGTACGGTATAGTTTAATGCTTCGGTGGTGTAGTTGTATTTCGGTACGACTGCTGTGCTGAGGTCTCGGTTCGATTCCGGGTTGGGCAGTGATATTGGTCTTTCCTACTCAGTATCAGCCCGGAGTCTAGAATTTATGCCTGATATGGCGACAGGTGCATCTCTATCACATCATAGGATGGAATACACGCGGATGAAAGCGGATACACTACTTGTGCCACTGCCTACTGACTTGGAGAGTGAAGGCATGAGTGTGTGTGTGTTTGGGCAATTATACTCGAAAATCATTCCATAAAGGCTGTTTTCGACCTGGCCGTGTCATGTTATCTTTGAGAAATGTGCGTGGAATGGTATTCTGTAAGCCAAATTTCTATAGTCCTAAACATGATGCGTTGTGTTACGTGCTTGTTACACACTGTTAAAATAACGTGCGGGATAGAGAATGAGGCCCCTGGTGCGTCATGAATACCTATCTCTTTTGTCATTCAGAAAGAGACAAGACCTGAAGAGAAGACTCGGCTAGACAGGATGTTCTATAACTATGCTGTAGTATGTAGCTGTGTTGTGCTAGGTAATAAACATTTATCAACTCAACTCTAGTGGTAACGGTATACGTAACATGTCTGGTGATGTAGCTGTGCTGTGCTAGGAAATAAATCTGATCAGCTCAACTCCAGTGGAACAAGTTAGCTAATGTTATTATTTTTCTTATATTTTTATTAACAGCGATTTCGATACAAGATAACGATTTTATGACATCGATGTACAGACAGTATTTTGCACTAACCTGTTCAGACGTACGCAGATTGCAAAAATTTTATAGTTAATAATAGTCACTTCTGCTTTTTGATATAGCATTGCCCGCGAATGTGTCCGAATAAATATTCTAATCTAGGATAAAATAACCCAGATTAAGCTTGGAAAAGTTATTTATCTGAATATATATAATTTCTCATCTGTTCAACAGTTTTGGATATATACCAAGAGAAATAAATTAAAATGCGAATTGAGATTTTGTTCATTTTGATAATATGCTTCGGAAAATATTTTAATTTTATTCATTTGCTTACAATATTAGTTGTACTAAAATATTTGTCTCCATAAGTGCTTAAGACATACATAATAACTTCATGGGTAGGTGAAGTCTGCCGACCCGCAGCAAGCAACGTGGAGGACTAAGCCGTAGATTTGCAAGTAGTAGAGGCTCGTTCTCAGCAATAAGAAAGCATACAGAATGTAAAGTAAGTCGAGGGACTCCTTGAAGGAGGCTCAAACTGTTCGATTCTCGTCCTAAATATTTTAAAATATAGGACCGCATTTTTCACGGGAACTTTAAAACTTTGCCTTCCTAAGCCAGTATGAAATATGATAGAAAAACGTATTATACTTAAAGGTCTCATAGATAATGACCGATAAGATGTTTAAAGAAGAAACTAGCAAAAGGATACTCACGCGTTGAGAGCCTTTTCACAATTTTTTTAAAGGCTACTCAGTCATTTATATTTTTCTTTGCCTATATTTTTATTAGTTACATACAAGCATGAACTACAGTGTATATAATGCCTCGATAAACATACGCGGATACTTAATACAGGGTTAATATTATATTATTACAACCTAGTAACAACGTACTGATATTGCAAACATAATGTTGTTGTCACCGACGCCCCCCACGTTAGTATTCAATGATAACATTAAACCGTTCCGATTGTTAAGGCGATGACAGTACAACAAAATAGTGATCTCTTTAAAACGATATTCTGGTGAATAAGTTTGAGTAGATAAACCATTTTTAGGCAATATAGAAAAACTGACTTCAATTAGAAATGTTTTTTTATGGCTTTTAATGACAAAACGAGCTTATCGTTCGCCTGATGGTCAGCTATATAACCGCCCATAAACAGTAGAAACACCATCAAACACCTTGAGTTACAAAGTATTGTTTCGTATTTCATTGCGCTTGCCATCCTGAGGCATGAGCAATTACGTATGTCCAGTATTTACACTGGCAACAATTTGTCCAAACCGGAACGTAACAGTGACTGCACACTGCTGCTTGGCGGCAGAAATAGACATTGCGGTAATGCATACCCAGGTGAGCTCTTACGTATGAGAGACCTACCACCAGGGTCTTTTTATTATTAAAACATTTACCTTGTGAGTCATGTTGCCATAACAGTTATAGACGTAAAAGATTTCTCCTACATCTATGTAACACAGGACTTCTTTTCATTTAAACACCATCTAATAATAATAATAATATCAGCCCTGTATTATATACTTGCCCACTGCTAAGCACCAGCCTCCTCTACTACTGAGAGGGATTAGGCCTTAGTGCAACACGCTGGCCTAGTGCGGATTGGTAGACTTCACACACCTTCGAAATTCCTATAGAGAACTTCTCAGGTATGCAGGTTTCCTCACGATGTTTTCCTTCACCCTTAAAGCGAACGATAAATTCACAAAGAATACACACATGATTTTTTAGAAAAGTCAGAGGTGTGTGCCCTTGGGATTTGAACCTGCGGACATTCGTCTTGGCAGTCCTTTCCACACCTAACTAGGCTATCGCCGCTTTAACATCATTTAACTAACGTCCAAAATATCATCAATTTCAATAATGACCGAATGATTTAATTTCAACTCTTTCTAGAAATTATAAATACGCTATTAGAAAGATACGCTATTAGTAATAACTAATTGATGTTAGTTTAAAACAATGTTTATTGGTTACAACGTTGAAGGTACTCCAAGAGTTATTTAAAGATTGTCTGCAAACTTATTGGTACAGGTGTAAATCTATTTATGTACAAACAAACAAAACACACAGTATCTGTTACACATAGGCAATGCTGCGATAGATATTAATATGTGTGAAACATTATATCAAACAATATTATTAATCGAAGAATAAAGAACGAAGTTAGGCAATATAAACACATTTAAAGTGCAGCTATCTACACATGCTAATCATTTTTATGATAAAAGGTCACCAAACGAGCGAGTTACCCGATGGTGAATGTTATTTACATCCATTAGCATGTCAGAGGAACCATAGATTCATTAAAAGCCGATTTCATTTAACGATCCCAATCTCATTCTTCAATCCGATTTTGAAAATGAACCAATCAAAATAACTCATTTGTATGTTAAAAAAACATTGCTCTGATTGGTCCAATTTTGAAATAGATCGCAAAAGCGATTGAGATCGTTTATTCAAAATAACGGTAAATCTTTAAGGAAAGAAGTAAGTATTGGGCGAAAGCATCTAACATTGAGATTTGACTCGGCGTTTTGAAGTTGGTACAAAATGAATAATGTCGGTAAATTGTAAGAACAAAACGTACGTGCGGATAGTAACTGTCTTGTTCCAAGATTCTGATGCGTCCACGTCACAGGCTTACAGGAGCGTAGGAGTTCGACATATGTGCTATCGTCAGTTATAGAAAAATATATTATGTATAGGCCATTCAGTAGCATTACTTGTTATTGATCCTACTGCAATGAAATTGACAGATTTTATGCAAGATTATTATGACATATTTACTAAATAAAACAACAAACTTATGTTCTTGAAAAAAACATTTTACAGTAAGTTACTCGAACCGTAGATATTAAATAAAAAAGTATTTTGAACAAAATAAACATCGATCGAAGGTTTTTTTAATACACGCCCTTATGCTACTGCTACTACTCAAAGAGAATTCGTCACAGCGGCAACATCACTTTTTGTTAGAAATACACTCAAAAACGCGCCATATTTGCTCTAAACTACATAATGGTGAAAAGATAAGAAAGTAAAGCTAGGATTTATAATGACAATATTTGTTATTCATGGACGACTCTTGGCACAATGTTAGCAGAGGTAAAGACGAGAAGTGGTTTAATTTAATAACATAATGTGAAAATTACCACACCAGTAGCCTAGTAGCAAACTAGAGTTCTTACGAAGTTAACACACACGCACATTCACACACAAATACTTCTAAACAATCACAAAACAAACACACGTGACATACAGTCACTACAATACATGCATGCTCATTCAACTACACGTAATATACACCCACACACAGACCTAAATTTATAGAACCTTACATTGATGTTTCGCATTTGATTTTATTCTAGGTAACGCGGTATGTAAATCGGTCGCCTACGATATAGGCCGTGTAGGGGCCGAGGTGTATTTTTTATCCTATGATCTCAATTTTTTTTAGTATGTTGCAACCTAAGTATTATATGTTTTAGTTCATAAGGAAAATAGTACTTTCGGTAAATTAATATATCGTTAAATCGCTAAAATGGTATCTGAAATGGACCGTAACTATTCATTCATTAGTTCTATCTTACTTATGGCTTTGTAACAATTCTATTTCTGAAACATTTATCGCTTCATTGAGCACCGATTAGTCACGGTCTAAAATTAATAACAAGTAATAAACATTTGTAAAAAATCGAAAATATTGACTTATTAATTTAAACGGACTTCTTGGTAAAAAAGGTTGTTTATAAGTTTTTACGGACCTTTTTGTGGCAAAGAATTTTTTAATTATTGTTATTAAATCATAGGACATTTTTTTACCAGATGAAGTAGGACGCTGAGGGCTAGACTTAAGGGATCGCCACAGACTTTGGATAAAATGTCATCATCGATTATACACTATTTGCCTATAAAAAAAACAGTTGGTACCTAAAAAAAGGGCGCCAAAAAGATTTCGCCCGGGGCGGCCGAATACTTGAGGCCTTGCATAAGATAAAATTATTTAAAGAATTTTAAATGAATTTATGTTAATATATCATAAATGTTTTGCAAATGCGTAATGGCGAATCCCGGTTTTGGATCCCGCATTAAACGATCCAATATATTTCACTTGATTATCCCACTTATATCAGCCTCAACAGCAATAAGGTTTGTTCTGTAACGACTCTCGACTTAAGAAGCAATAAATAACTTAGTATATTTAGATATATAGAAAATATTATCAACTTTATCCCTTACTTTACTCATAAAACTCATACATTCAACTTATATTTTTTGTTTAAATAAAGTAGTATTACATCTATGAAATTCTCCATACAAAGACAAATATAACTTAAGAAATATTCAATTAATTAAATAATTCGTAAATGTTGACCCAAAATACATTCAGACCACTATTTATTTATAAGGTGTGATTGAACATAAAAATTAGGCGTTCTCAATCACAGTTTAGTGTTTAGTGCCAGTAGTCCAAATTAGGTTGATTAGATTAAAGACAATATAGATTTGTGAGCAGTAATTGATGGCAGACCGTCCGGTCAATCTTTTGAAAAGTAAGCCAATTGTTTATTATATAGGTGCATGGAAATTTACTTTGGAAATATAAATTATTTCAGATTTTATTAATAATATTTTATTTCCGACTGACCTGCTGTTGACCCGACAGACGTTGTCCTGTTTTAACTACGTATGCACGCGCGCACTCTTTCAATCCACTGACAGTTATGTAAAATTAATATTGTCGTTAAGTTTTCTTAAATTTTCTAATTTTCTGCGCAATTTTTTGAATTTGTTCTTTCGTAAGAACTTTCTCCTGACAATAACAAATACAACAAAAGAAAATAGTGAAATCGGTCCAGCCGTTCACGCGTGATGGCGTGACCAAGGGAAATAGGGATTCATTTTTATATATATAGATTATAAGATATATATGTACGATACACCAGTGGCGAAACGTACATACAATCCGATTCCTGCGGGTTTCCTTTTTAAGTTTATTTACGTTTTAGTTAGTTTTTGTTTTCTGTTTCGTTATGTTATATAAGGTACTTCTTTTGCCTCGATTTACCTTTTTTATATCGTCCGTTGATAATGTCATGAAATTACACTAAATGCAAACAAGTGATCCTTTCTAAGCGAATTTTGGCCACGGCGGCCAATCTTAAAGGAGATTAGCTAAGTACCAAGGAAATATTATAGTGCACAAGTATGTGCGCAATATACAGGTGAATTCTCTATTCCTTCACTCTCATAGCCCAGTGAGACGGCAATCCGACATGACCGGAGAGAGATCAGGCGCAAGACCAACGGCTTACCATGGTTACCGAGGTACAGGGGTATCACGCCGACTCATTTTCCTGACTCCAAGCTGCGACAGAGTAATTTTGATAATGAAAAAACCCTGTCGTATTTTTGGTCCAATCTGGGTTTTAAACCTAGGACTTCAGCGCAGTAGTTGTATATGTACTGCGCGCACATTACAACTACGCCATCAAATCAATCAAAATCAAATACATATTGATGTAGATAGTTATTTTTATGTACATAATAATATACCTTGATCTGGTGATGCACAGGGCGATATTGATTACAAATCTTAATAAGGTCGATTTTTAATCAAATGTAATACTTGCTAAGTCTTTTCTGTCTACTCCCAAATCTAAGAATTAGTGACCTGTATATCACTTATTACACTTGAATAAAACACACATACTTAAATTGCAAGTTGTTTACTAGTTTAAATTCTGTCGGCCCCTTAACCCGCGCTTCGCTAGCGCCATACAAGGACCTTTGATAACCCCGGCCGAGGGTTTCCCGGCCAAAGGAATATTCCCACTATCTGTTCGGAGTTAGAGTTGTTTTTTTATATAACAAACCAAGCATTTTGTTAACTGGGTCCACTTAAACATAATATTCATAATTATGTTTTAATTATTTGGAGTTATTCAGGTAGGTGTCTAAATAATTTATTGGATTTTTTATACATTCTTGTTTTTAGTTGCAGTTGTCTACGTTTTTTATGGCCTTCATACGATTTTATTGACGTATTATTTTGTGAGAATTTAACAAATATCTTGAGAATGATCATACTAAATTTTTTATATTTATTTTGGCGTCTCTTGTGTATCTTCAAGATTGTGTACCCAAAGAATGCTAAAGGTATTAAAGCTGATGATTAGCTGTTTGTGTCTGTGCAACCCTTAAAGGACTCTATTTTTTAAGAATAGACTGGGGTCTAAATAAAAATAACAAATTGCAGACTGATTCAAATTGAAATGTTTTAGTGTTGTATAGGCTATTTATCAAGGAAGGCTGAATAGGCCTTATATAATATAGGCCTTATAACATTACTCTATAGGAGCGGAGCATTAATGAAAAATGTCGCAATTATGGGGAAAATAATATATTTAAAAAAAAAAAAACTATATTATAAAGCTAAGTCCCCGCCGCATCTGTCTGCCTATCTGAACGTGATAAACTCTAAAACTACTCAACGTATTTCGATGAAATTTGGTATTAAGATAGTTTGAGATCCTAGGAAGGACATAGGCTATGTTTTATTCCGGGAAAATGTATAGCGGAACTTTTATCCTGGAAAACTCTTTCACTCGGGTGAAACTGCGAGCAAAAGCTATATTTTACTGGTGGCAGGTCTCTCATATGTGAGAGTTCGCCTGCGTAGGTACCACCGCAATATCTTTTTCTGCCGCCAAGCACTAATGTGTAGTCACTGTTGTATTCCAGTTTAAAGGACATTGTAGCCAGTGTAACTACTGGACATAATGAGACTTAACATCAAATGTTTGACAGCATGTCTCAGGATGGCGAGCGCAGTGGAATACCAAACAATACATTGTAATTCAAGGTGTTGGATGGTTTTTCTACTGTTTATGAGCGGTCGTATCGCTTACCATCAGGCCAACGCGACGGCAAACTCGTCTCGACATTTAAAGCAATAAAAAAAAAGAAAAACAAAATAATGTACACGGAAAATCTATGATTTTATACTTATATATACGTAAACGCAGTTATACAATAAATAACCGGTAACATGTTGACATGACAAGTTACTATAATTCTAATTATTATGGAACGTTTTATCGCGGGTCATAGGTTTTCTGTCACTGACAGTAATTAACTCTTACATAAAATTATCACGTACTTTATTTTAAGTTAACATTTCCCGTGTCGTTTTTAGGATAAAAATTGGGCTGGAGATCCATATGTAGAGAACCAATCAAGTTCATACCAAGGTGTCGCAGAAGGCGGAGATTATTAGAAGGAGTGCCCATGCTAGGTTATATGACCCGCCTGTTACAGGGGAGATTATGAACGATAATAATGTATGACTGGAAAGTTTTAGACTATTTATAGGACAAAGTGTTTGTAGGAATAGTTTTATTTTAAATGTATTTGAAGTAAAATCTGTGTATTAAAGATATTAACGGTTCTTTATAAAAGAGTTGTGTTTAATCAATGTTAATTTGGTAAGTATATTGAATTCATTATTTAATTTTTTTTGTTCGATTTCAAGTAATTATTCCTAAATGGTCGGTTGACAAATAACCGTGGGCAGCATTTGAAATACCACCACTTTACCCAATTTTATTTATGGGTGGTAATTTTCTTCTAGAGAAGTCAACACGTCCAATAAAATCTCAGTTCCGGAATCCGGGGTCCACCCATCCATCCCGTGTTCCGACCCTCTTCCCGACAGAAAGTACTAGGAAAGCATTAAATACAAGTAGCTGTGGTATGTGCTCTCTATCCGTGCGCTCTTCTACAGCTTCCAGGTGAAATAGTGCTTCATTGTTGGTAACAAAGATCAAATTCAAATGGAGTCACACCCACTTGAAACCGCACCGTCGTGAGGCGACCGGGAACGCGGTGAGAAGCTATACGAATAAACACTTTAGACAAAGAGCAGTTAAGCCTATGTTACCTTGGCTATCAATACAAAAATTAAATTGGTATCTATACTAACGAACACTTGTTATCGCATGAACTTTGTGTTACGGTAATAAAGGTCAGATTTAATTGACTTGAGCTATAGAGCAAGAGATATGGCCTCTTCCACAGTCTGTGTCCCTGGTTTCTCGGTCATGTGTTTTCGTTCCGCAGTCGTCATTTCGGGATTCCTGGCAATAATTGTCGGATTATCGGATCTTGTTGGTTCAAATTTTTCCAAAGAAAATACAGCTTAACACAATGCTTTTCTATTTATCAAAAATATTATTTCCTATACATTACTTTTAACAAAATATTATGCCAAAAATTTATCTCGGAATAGTCCGAGATAAATTTTTAACATATCTAGACTAGATGTGTCCCAAATGTCTTTAAATATTGCGATAAATAGAATCGTAGATTGCATGAATAGATAAAATAATATATCAAAATTAATAACTATTACTTTCTAACAAGTTTGAAGTTAGAATATCTTATACTGGGTCAAATGGTATTAATAAATGTCGCCACCCGTCACCACCCAAATCCACCTTTGAAACAGAGGAAAGTGGGGAGAGTTTGAAGTAAACTTTTTTTAGGGTTCCGTACCTCAAAAGGAAAACCGGAACCCTTATTGGATCACTTTGTTGTCCGTCCGTCTGTCTGTCCGTCCGTCCGTCCGTTTGTCAAGACCCTTTCTCTCAGGAACACGTGGAGTTATTAAGCTGAGATTTATATCAAATACTCAGGTCTACTGTCCCTTTTTAACAAATAATTTCAACATTTTCGTTATGAATATGAACAAAGATTTATTATACCATTATAGAATTTACCTACGTGTCACACACAAGGCTTAAACAACAGCTGGTTATTGTTAATTGGTCAAACATCACGTGCGGGCCAAGTTTATGTGTTATATCAATCTTGTGCGTGCCTGCGTCTCTTGCCTTGTTCCTCGTTTACGCTATTTGTTTAATGATTTAGTATTAAAAAGTTAAGGGAAAGCAAAATTCGGAATTTCGTTTACTTGGACGAAATATTTATTCCCAGTTATTTTGGTTCGAACTAAACTACTAAACTGATTTCAAAAGTTTCTTACGGGACCAATCTGGAAGTATATCATTAAAAAAAAGTTTATAAATCGGTTGAAAAAATACTCGTCGAATTAAAAACCTCCTCCTTTTTTTGAAGTCGGTTAAAACATATTTTGTTTCTATAAATAGTATGTAAGTATCTGAGCTCTGAACATCTTTTCCATACGAAGAACATAAATTCCTAAATCACTGAACTGTTCTCTTTTACACACACATCCATTTATTTTAAGGGGTAGGTAGAGGTAACTACTCTTGTGTGTAATCCTATAGCAGGCAAGCCTATCTCCATATCTAGTATAAATTCCGTACTCCACACTAATATTGATTACTGAATAGAAAAACCCAATATCACAGACCGACCCGGGATTCGAACCCAAAATCTCTGAGCGGTAATCATACCAAACACGCCGTCATTATCTTTCATTTACATTTAAATCTATACATAATATTAACAAAGGCCCTTTTCTATCCCTCTGTATGTTATAAATTTTCTCAAAATCTACTGAACGGATTTTTATGAAATTTGGTATGGAGATAGTTTAAGAACCTGGGAAGGTTATAGACTTCTTTCTATTCCGAGAAAATATATAGCGGGAATTTTATCCCGAAAAAGTCTTTCACGCAGGCCAAGCCGCGCGCAAAAGCTATTTATGATAAATAGAACATAGTTATGTTGCTAACTGACATCCAAACTTTCTACACTCTTATACGGAAGCCGATAATACTGATAAAGTAATACATAACAGATAATTTTAACCCGAATATCCGAGAGTAATTGGGGTACTACACAAACCACTCAGGGCTGGCACGGTTATTATTAGTTGATTGCATTACCGCATTAACCGGATGAAATAGTTACCCGGATTTGGAAACCTATGGAGGTTACGCGGCCCAAATGCACTTTAGATAACCGCAATTGAGCAGCTTCTATTTTTGGTTGGTTAAATGGAACGATAAATAATACGAAAGTTGGTAAAGCATTTGTAAGAGTATGGTGTCAGTCTTCATTTACCCAAACATGTAAAGGCATATTTTGACTTTAAAAAGAGTCAAATATTTACCTACGTTTTTTATATGCGGGCTCTCTGCGCATTTTTAAAATAAAATGTTTAAGTAACTTTTACTTATAATAACATATTTTTTTATGCGTGCCTGAAGTGATGATATCTCGGGTTCCAAACCCAGGTCAGGCAAAGTGATATTGGCTTTTTATACTCAACCCGGAGTCTGGATTTTGTGCCCGATATGGCGATAGGCTCACTCCTATCTCATCATGGGACGAAATACTCATTTATTATTATGGGCAGATATAAAATGATTTCACCTTTGAGTACCAACTCAAGTAGGCATTCGTTGTATCTATTTAATAAACAAAACTTAAGTTGTCATCTAAGAGCTTGTTCTCGACTGAGTAGGCGTTGTTTAATAAACTAAAGTCAATCGTCAAAGTCCGTCATACGTGACTTAAGACATAGTTTGAGATGTTGATGTGTGTTTCAATAACGTCAATCTTAAGATACACGATCTTCCTTATAAAAAAAATCGCAAATCTATTTAAAAGCTAGTTAAAACACAAAACTCGATCAGCTGTAAGTCAAAACCCGCCATCTTGCCTCCCAATGAGGTTTAAACAAGGAACCGGTGATTTTTTTGACAGCTATTTAAGCAATTCTTAAGCACCTCTTAACGATAAAACAACTTTATAAGTAAGACTGTCTTTAATTTGACGTCTTAGCTTAGTTCGCACCTTAGAGCAAAATTGATTTGCATCTATTAACATCATTTATATTTATTTCAAGTCCAGTGAAGTAACTTTGCCATATCACAATAAAAAAAGATGGCCCTATGATTTTTTTTAAGCAACACCGTGGTTTTCGTCGGGGGTACCCAGCTGACAGTGTACTGGCGAATCGCCTTAGCAACCACAGTACCTCTTAGGAAGTTTGGGGACGGGAGATTTAGTGTTTGGTCAAATGAAAGTAGACTGTTGCATTGTTGTTAACTGGCCCTATGATGTTATCTAATAGATTCAATACGACTAAACAGTCGTAGCGGCGATAGCCTAGTTGGGTGTGGAACGGGCTGCCAAGACGAATGTCCGCAGGTTCAAATCCCAAAAGCACACACCTCTGACTTGTCTAAAATCATGTGTGTATTGAGTATTCTATGTGAATTTATCGTTCGCTTTAATGGTGAAGGAAAACATTGTGAGGAAACCTACACATCTGAGAAGTTCTCTACAGGAATTTCGAAGGTGTGTGAAGTCTACCAATCCGCACTAGGCCAGCGTGGTGGACTAAGGCCTAATCAATCTCAGTAGTAGAGGAGGCCCGTGCTCAACAGTGGGCAAGTATATAATACAGGGCTGATATTATTATTATTATTATAAACCGTCGTTTCTCGGAATAATTTAAACCACCAATATTTTCTAGGTGATCTAATTCAGGTAACAACTGTACGCTATTCTGAAAGAGCCTTGACCTATTTGTTCCATTTCTAACTGTACCACCTTGAAAACTCTTGAGATATGTTAAGGTCGTATTTTGCTTAATAAATAATCTTTTGTTACAAATATAGAATAGAGACCTCAGTAGATTAAAATATAGTTAAGGTATAGTCGGATGCTATTTTGAGTGAATTGCGTGTGATATACCTTTTCTCGATATGTTTTCATTACGTTTTTTTTTTATTTCTCTAGAATGATGAGGCGAGCTTATCTTTCGCCTGATGGTAAGCGATGCGATCACCCAAAAACATTAGAAATACCATCCAACACCTTGAATCACGAAGTATTGTTTGGTATACCACTGCGCTCGCGAGACATGAGATGTTACGTCTTATTATTGGACATAATAAGTCGTAACATCTCAAGTACAGTGGCTACAATGTCCTTCAAACTGTAACACAACAGTGACTACACACTGCTATAAAGGTGCTATAAGACTATGACATTTTTAATAGGCTTAAGATTTATAAAAAAGAATGGAGAAACAAGTAAACCGCTTGCCTGGCTGAATACGCAAGTAAATGATCTAAGGGTAAGAGATGCATGTAATAGCAGAATATTATAGTCATTAAATAAACATATTATTACATAATAATGACACCGCCCGAACTTTAAACTATAAAGCAGTGCGAAATATTGCATTACGTTCGTCGCCCTTAGAAATAAGATGTTTAAGGTTGAATTTAATTATTACAAAAAGAATTTCATATTTTTTAAATTAACTCTTTAGACAAATAATGTATAATATGCCTCACTGATTTACAGTTATCAAAAAACGATTCCAATCTCAATATTCAATTGGATTCCAAGAATGAACCAATCCAAAGAAGTCATTTGTAAGCATGTCAAAAATGCTATATATGTCCATTTTGGAGATAGAAAGGAAAAGCGTTCCATTATTGAAAATTACGGTTAGAGATTAATTGTTACTAAATAAGACTCATGAGTTATGGAAATAGGTACTATATTTTGTGCAATCAATAATTAATGTGTGTTTATGTCATGTTTACTGCAAAAATGACGTTTAACGACGTTAGTAGTCGACTTTTTATATTTTCATTTGTTTCTAAAATAAGGAGAGACCTTAAGAAAGTCGAATTACTAGATGTGACAATCCAGGACAGATTAAACAGGTGCAAATTATTGGGGAGCCCCGACACCAAATAAATGAACAGAGTTGTACTTAGAAGAATTTAATTTTTTGGTTAGCATGGGGAATTAAACGCGTTGGAACTATAATTATTATAAGGGTTGAAAGTCTAAAATTAGACACTGTTTTTCACCAGCTCTATTTATCTATAGTTAACAATCATTTACCCACACAGTAATTTAGTTGTCTATTCATGTGTAACTTTTATTAATTCTCGCAGGTTTGGTTTGGTTAGTTGCAATTTTAATTCTAATTTGTTATGATAGAATGGAAGAAACAATCGTTGTATCACACACATACACAGTCACGAAGATAGAGGTGCAACTGGTGCATTCACTTTTCGTCGTGTGTATTCCGTCACACCATATGATAGGTGGAGAGCCTATAGCCATATCAAGCATAAATTCCAGGCTGGTACAATATCACTTTGATCGACCCGGAGATCGAACGCAAGACCTTAGGATTACAGTCGCACCATAAGACATACAATACAGAGACCGTCGAATAAAAATCGTATACATATAATTTACTTAGAAAAACAAAATAAGCCGTATACCTATAGTACAGTGGAATCTTCACTATTAACATAAAACATTAGAACACGTCTATAAATAAAAAAATACATTATTTAAATGATATTTATGGTCTACTGTCTTTGTAATGACTTCGAACCTTGGACTCTAGCTGGACTAGCGAGGTCTGCTATAAAGCCACCAATAAAACAAGCAGACAACCGAGGCTAACATCGAATGTGTTTACACCGCACCACTCTGTTTTAGTACAAGCTTTTGCAATTGAGACGTTTCAGTGTGTAGAGACAATTAACTTTCTAGATCGAAGACACGTGTAAGAAAATTTATTTGTCTTTTAAAGTACCAAGTCAGCAGAACCACAGCGCTATTACCCGCGTGATGTGGAGTTGTATGTACTATATAGTGCCGGTCTTGGGAGGGTTGGGGGGGCAATATTGGTCTCTCCAGGCACCAAAGGCTTAGTAGGGCTGGAATGCCATCATTAAAGTTAACCTATTGCCTACTAAGATACTTTATTTTTGTTTTTTTTTTATTCAGTGTGCCTGAATAAAAAAAAAACAAAAATAAAGTTGCAAAATTTAGTTATTTACAAGGGAGCCAAAAATATTTGGTTTTTTTATGTAAAATTTTACTCACAATTGTAAAGTTAAGTTGTATAAAAAGGGCGCCAAAATATTTCGACCGACGCACCCGAAAAACTAAGGCCAGCCCTGTCACGATTAAGGTATACAATTGACTTTCTAAATTGATGTAACACGTGTAAGAAAATTCATTTGTCTTTTTAAATGTCACTGGAGTGTGGCGAAAACTCTAGCGTAATGGAGAGGTCACTATGTCTTAAGGTATACAATTAACTTTCTAGATTGATGTAACACGTGTAGGAAAATTCATTTGTCTTTAACAAGTCAGTAATAGGACTGCAGTGTGGGTGTAGAGTTGTCAATATAAATTCATAGCAACATATTTACCGACTTTGAGCTCCCTTTATTAGATATTAAGAGACTGGAAAACCTTATATTCCCACTAGTACATCTCAGTGGCCGACTTGCTAATTGCAAGTCGGTGTATAACGAAGACGGGTTTCATATAATACAAATCATATTATCGACTAGCAAGTATGAAAGCGTTCATTGAAAGGTTGCAACCCCACCTGTCAAGGTTTATTTACTAATATAAAGTTTGCAGTGGGTTTTAAGACAATGAAAATTGTTTTGAGGAAACAATGAGTTATCAAAGCCTTTAGATATCGGTTTCTTTACTATAAGGTGAAGTAGAAATTAAGGCAAAGGGTTTGAAAGTAGGTAATAGAAAAAAACTTAGACAATTACACTTACAAAGTATTTATCAGATGTGGCTTTGTTTACTATAAAATGAGAAGAAATGAAATTAAGGCAAAGGGTTTGAAAGTAGGTGATAGAAAAAAAACTTAGACAATTACACTTACAAAGTATTTATTTATGACTAACTCGGTGGCATAGTTGTATTACAGTGCGATTGTAGTGGCGAGGTCACGGGTTCGATCCCCAGTCGAGCTAAGTGATATTAGGTTTTTCTACTCAGTATCAGCTCGGACCAAAATTTGTGTCCAATATGGCGATAGATTCGCCTCCTATCACATTACGGGATAGAATATAGACGGCCGAATGGGGGTGCATCAGTTGCACCTTTGTCTATTCATTTGGGTTTAAAAGGCAAGTGTATGTGCTATTTATTTATGCTTGTAGATTCTGAACTGATTCCTAAATATAATTTTAATATTCGATCATATTCAATAAAGAATAAATTATTTTAGAGATCATCAGCCCTAAAAGTTTATGCGCGTAGAGCTATACATATCTAATATACTTGTCCTACGTGTATAAAATAAATAAATGTTATTAGAATAAATAAACACCAATAAACTCCAAGTTACTTACGAGTGTCAAAAAATGAACTCATATTAAATTTAATAAATAAGCATTTTAAGACATTCTTTTCCTATCTTAAATAACTGAACGATTATCTTAAAGATTTGTTTGTAGTGGAGTGTCTGGAGCATTCAAAACCGTAAAACCTCGGATTAGAGTTATAGTGAATGAATTAATACGATCGATGTGGGATATTGTTTTTAAACTATAAATTGCAATGTTTACCCAAAATTTTTTGTGCACTCCATTTTTCATTGTTAAAAAATATTATAAAAATTAATGTTTGACCAAATATTTTCACTTTAAACAGTATTTTTTAATTATATGTTAAATCTTACCTGAGTAGACATAAAGGAACATTTTTCAAAGATACCTGTGTATAAAAATAGCAGTAGGGTCTCGAACAGTAGAAAAACGTGGAAGGGAGAGCGGAGCCGAAAGCTGCTATGTACAATGGAATTTCTCGGCCAGTTTAATTATAAATGAAACGTACTCTGTTGTGTACATTTAAAAATAAGGTAATTAATTACGACTAATGAAAAAAAAAAATAGTACAAAATCTGTTTATTTAAATATATTACACTGTTGTCTACATCAAATATTTTCTTCTACTTCATCTATCTGTATAATAGGTGAAGTATTGGAACAACTATTTCCGCTGCACTGTAAACATGCTACACTGCAGTATAAACCACTTTTCTGCATCCACACGCAGCTCCACATCCCTTTTGCAATTACAAAATAACATTTGCAATAAATTATCCAGAGCAGGTAATTGATTCATTGTTATTAGGATGTACATGTTATTGGAATACTTCCATCCCCAATTTTCAATAACTACGTCATTTCCTAGCCATATCTGAATTTGTAGGTACACTCTTTTAAGGTGCTCAAACGCTGCATCAGTTGTTGTGATGACAAAAGAACACTCGTATTTTTGGATGTTGTTTTAATGAAAGAATTAAACCTTAATGTATTTAAATCATGAGTTTTAGACGGAGCGCCATATAAACTCAAAATACATGCTACACTTGCTTGCAATATATTATTGGGGTCTTCATTGATATTTTCAAATTGTTTTTCTGAGTCGTGTAAATCAATCCGTTTCTCAAATTTTTTGGCAAACTTGATTTTTCCTTTATTGAAAAACGCAGAAGTAGTATCACAACCCGTAAAGGCATGTAAAAAAAGAATATGTTCTTTACAATTTGGTAATGATTTTTCTAAACATTGAGATGAAAATATCTTCTGTTGAACTTTGCCTCGGGATGGTTTTAGAAAATATATTTCACGATCTTTATCTACCAATGCCGTTAATATCACTAAGACATCGATATCTTCTGACTTTACACGACTCAGAAAAAGAATTTAAAAATATCAATGAAGACCCCAATAATATATTGCAAGCAGGTGTAGCATGTATTTTGAGTTTATATGGCGCTCCGTCTAAAACTCATGATTTAAATACATTAAGGTTTAATTCTTTCATAAAAGCAACATCCAAAAATACGAGTGTTCTTTTGTCATCACAACAACTGATGCAGCGTTTGAGCACCTTAAAATAGTGTACCTACAAATTCAGATATGGCTAGGAAATGACGTAGTTATTGAAAATTGGGGATGGAAGTATTCCAATAACAAGTACATCCCAATAACAATGAATCAATTACCTGCTCTGGATAATTTATTGCAAATGTTATTTTGTAATTGCAAAAGGGATGTGGAGCTGCATGTGGATGCAGAAAAAGTGGTTTATACTGCAGTGTAGCATGTTTACAGTGCAGCGGAAATAGTTGTTCCAATACTTCACCTATTATACAGATAGATGAAGTAGAAGAAAATATTTGATGTAGACAACAGTGTAATATATTTAAATAAACAGATTTTGTACTAATTTTTTTTTCTTTTCATTAGTCGTAATTAATTACCTTATTTTTTTAAATGTACACAATAGAGTAACTTTTATTTATAATTAAACTGGCCGAGAAATTCCATTGTACATAGCAGCTGTCGCTCCGCTCTCCCTTCCACGTTTTTCTACTGTTCGAGACCCTACTGCTATTTTTATACACAGGTATCTTTGAAAAATGTTCCTATATGTCTACTCAGGTAAGATTTAACATATAATTAAAAAAATACTGTTTAAAGTGAAAATATTTGGTCAAACATTAATTTTTTATAATATTTTTTTTAACAATGAAAAAATGGAGTGCACAAAAAAATTTTGGGTAAACATTGCAATTTATAGTTTAAAAAACAATATCCCACATCGATCATATTAATTCATTCACTATAACTCTAATCCGAGGTGAAAACCTCCAGGCGCTCCACTATTGTCTTTCTTTTGATTTTAAATTTATATTTTTCACGTGTCTACGTTCATGCGTAAACAAGTTTATTTGTCTTTTATAACATTTCAAATCTCCATCACAACCACCGTTTGAACGCTTAGTTTTTATAGCTTATTGACGTAAAAATTTCGCCAATAGACTGGCACAGATTCCATAGTTTTCCATTCATAAAAATGTTAATACGCGAATAATAGTCCATACAATATTATCTGAATATAAATAGTTTCTGTAGTGTCATAAATCTATCTATAAAGTTTATATTTCAATAAAGTTCAGTTTTGTATATTTTCGCATATCTTTTAAATAATAGTAGAGATATACATTAACTACGGACACATACTTTGCTTTTTATAAAATCTAGTAGAGGTATAGCATAATTTAGTACACATACAGATTTTTTTAAATTAGTTGTCACCCGCGGCCATTTCTCTTAATGTGGGGATCTCAGGAGAAAATAATTTGTATTTATAATGGGTACCTGAATAAATCTTCATGAACTCTCGCATTTATAAATTAGGAAGATAGAAGGCTAGAATGTATTTTCTTTATATACGTGTGTGGCAAAGTGATCCTGTACCTCCTCGTAAGTGGAGTGGGGTCCGACAGAATGACTACTGATGAGAGAGAGATTACCCTCTGCAGTCGACACAACTATGCCGGCTTGTTGGAAGCGGATACATACAGCTGATCCCGGAACGCGACAGACTTACGTGGGTAACTATGGCGGGAATTAACACACTGTGTACAGTACTCGCTATCCGGGCGGATATAAAATATATCCTACCACCAGAAAAATATAAAAGTTACATATAATTAAATCAGCAGATTCAATTTAATATGTTTATTTCGGATATTGATTACAGGCACTATACTCTTAAAAATATAAAAGTTACATATAATTTTATCAGCAGATTCAATTTAATATGTTTATTTCGGATATTGATTACAGGCGCTATACTCTTTAGTATGTTGTGTGCAGTAAACATTACAAAGTGTATTGAACTTTCACCTTGCTAAATTAATATAGGCCTAGACGTCCTTGCGAACTTTCAATTTTCACAATTGGATCCATTGAAGTGACTGATAAGTATTGAATTAAACGGGTTATTGTTTAGTAATGCTAAAATCTCTGGATATTGGATTTTATGTGATTTTGAGTACAATATTTTTTACTTAAATTTGCGAGGATATCATGTTACGCGCTAGCCTTATACTTTACTTATTAATACGTGAAGGAGAACATTTGTATACCTTTTTGAGCAAATTGCGCGCGCGGAGGAGCGTGAGATTTTAGATGAAGGTGTGCAGAAAAATTAAATTAATGTGTAATATATTAAATATGTTATTAATATATTAAATTCTTCGAATTTCCACCACTCGTCTACCATTAGTAAAAATTATTGTTTCTAACTAAATAGCTGGTCTCTTAGGTGGGAAAGTCATTTGACTAGGTACTACGGCTTTCTCAATTTTTCCTTTAAGCAGAAGGGTGCAAATTTGCTGTGTCTAATTTAAGGGTAATTTTAACTACAAGAAGTCACCTTCGGTATTGCGAAACTATATGTAGATATATATACCATCTTAAGAAGAACGAAACAAAAAAATTTAATATAAATATTTCTATTAAAGTTTGACAATTTTTTAACCAAGGCGTTTACGAAGCGATATATATTGAGCTGTAAAAATGGAACATTTCCATAGAAATCTATCACGAAACTGAATCCAGTAAAAATAGTTTGTAATAAAACATCTGCGACTGCCGGACAATAGAACACAAATAGCATTTCTGGACATTTGCCGAGGGCGGAATCTTTTGGCCGAATATAATATATGTGGTCTCTATGTTATTCAGAATAATTATATTAAAATCACTTCTAGTGTAGAAACGTTTTATTTCTTTGATCACGGTGAAGATCAAGAAGCGAATGGGGATGAATCTTATACAATTTTTTGGTATAAAAACGAATCAGATTTCATTTTTTGGGTATATTTAAATTCAATGACATATCGATACAATAATTAATAATATAATAATGCATCTTATAATCAACTGAATTGTTTGTTAAATTTATACTATTATTTATAACCAATAATTTACAGAAATGTACTTTAACAGTCAGGTGAAAGTGAGAACATAAACTTATTTTATTTTGTACATGTTATAATAGTCTCTATTCACCCATTTGCCTATATGTCTTGGTTTCTTCACCCTTATTGACATTTTATTTAATGGGGCTTTCGTTACAATTTTACTCTTCGTTAATTGATGTTTATGTACATAACTCATATATCAAGACGGCATTGTAAATACCATCAGTGAAATATGTCTTACTTTATTTAAAAAAAAGCTAGAGTGGTAGGTACTACGTTTTGGGTTTCGAATCTCTCCACTTTCGTTTTAGCATTTCGTTCTGTTCCCAACTAGGTTATGATTAATTTTGGATAAGTAATGTTCTAAATCCGCTACAATATGTAGCAAATAGAAAGAAAAAAGAAGAAAGAAGAGAGTTTTATTGTTGGACCAAAATGTAATAAGAAATAAAGTTTTAAACTCAAAAACTACCCAACGGATTTAGATGAAATTTGGTATGAGAATACTTTGAGACCCTGAAAAAAACATAGGCTCCCGGGAAAATTTTATAACGGAAAACTTTAGCCCGACAAACTTTATCACGCGGGCGGAGCCGCGGGCAACAGCTAGTGTTATGTATATGTTCTGACAGATGAATTTTTCATTTCAGCGTTTAACTAATGGTATCCTCTATATAGTTGTATAGATCGTCACATTTAAAACAATAGAAAGCTAAGACGAGTAAATTTCCCGTTTGATGGCAACGTGTTTCTTTTTTAAGGCGGCAAAGTAGCCTCACTACAATTAATGGTAAGTAAAGAGAAGCCCAAATACATGTCGACCGGCCAGAGATAAACATTTCGGATAGTCGGCATAGTTATGCCGATGTGCCTAACTGCTTCTTCACGCTTCACTTGAAGGATTCCAAGTTATAGGAAGGAGGAAACGCTATTGCCATATCGGACGAATACCAGATTCCTTGCTGATACTGAGTATTATAACTTAATATTACTTTGTTCGACCCGGGGATTGAACCCCACACCTCAGCACTGCGGTACCGTAAGACGACTATGCCACCGAAGTCATTACATAAGAAATATACATTAGTATGATCTTTCTAATTTGCGGCGGCGTTTTGCGTAAGTATGGAAATACGCAAGTTGGTTTAACTGATTTTCATAGTTATAATAAAACTAGTTTGCGGATTTTTATATTTTAACCCAACTCGTAATGGTATTTCCGGAATATTTATGTATTTATAGTTCTTGTATAAGCTGTTACACAACAGTAAATAATTTAAATATTTTTTTTAAATGGATTCAGGAATCCTTACGTACATTTGTTAATCGTGTTATAATAATAATATTACCCTTACTTGTGTTGGAATTAACAATCATTAGGTCTATTTTGGAACAGTAACGTCTCTAACAAAATCAAAATTTAACTAACGTACGAAAATGACAAATATGGAATTGATTGTTAGATGTAAAAGCCATATTTTTTAAACAATTATCAGTAGTAATAAAAAAAATACATACATAACATCACGCATTTTATCCCCGAAGGGGTATGCAGAGGCGCAACTAGGGCACCCACTTTTCGCCAACTATGTTCCGTCCCATGATGTGATAGGGGGCGAGCGTATCGCCATATCGGGCACAAATTCCAGACTCCGGGCTGATACTGAGCAGAAAAACCCAAATATCACTTTGCCCGACCCGGGATTCGAACCCAGGACCTCAGAGCGCTATTGTACCGGACGTGCAATACAACTACGCCACCGAGGCAGTAATAAAAAAAATAGTAGCAGATATTAGTTAAATACACTGGCTACAACTTCCTTCAAAGCATATTCAGAGCTTAATAATACTGGCAGAATGTTGCTTGACAGCAAACTAGACATTGTACTGGCATTATCCAACCAGTCTCTTGAAAGTGAGAGATTTACCAAATAAATAGTTGTCGTAAACATAATATACGTAAAATTATCAGTTTCCTAGACTCTCGCGTTTTCCAAAACACGGCGCACGCGCACTGACTCATTCCGACCGTTTTATTCAATGTATTTTATTATTGTTTAAACTAACTCATTGAGAAACTATTCGCTAATTGTAATGCGAATGTTATTTCGCACGCATCCGTTAATGCATTGCATACTTCTGTATATTTGGACATTTAGTTCGCGGCAGAAATGTGTTTATGATTCCAAAAAAACTTTAGTTGATTTTGAAATTCGTGCTCGATATGGCGATAGGTTCGTTTTGGCAAATATTGACGAAGAATAAGTACCACGGTCACTCTTCTTTTGAATCCTTATCGAAGCTGGCTCTTAGATATCAACACAAAGCATGACAGAGCAGGACGCTACTACGTAACGGTTGCTGTAGTCCACAATTTATTTAGATACAGTATTATTCAAAAGTCACAGTATTATTAAGCTGTTACGAGATATAATTATGCATAATAACAATGCATCTTCTAGAAAGTTAACTTCTTTTAGCGTCAAAACGATAAAAAATATCAGAAAATAACACCGGGGATTTTATGAAAATATTCGTTATTCATGGACGATTTTTGGTATACTGTTAGCAATGGTAAAAACGAATATGTGGTTTCAATTATTAATACAATGTGCACTTCAATGATTAGGTACCCCGTACAGAGAGTAACATTTCTGGTAGCCAAATTATCTAATATATATTCCTTTCTTCCACCCTAGTATCTCTTTTTTTATTGCGATTGATTGACGAAACAACTATGCCGCTAGTCCGATAGTAAGCGATACGCCCATTGACAGCAGCAACACCATACATAACTTTAAATTACAAAGTACTATGTAGACTTCTACTGCCCTAATCATTTTGAGACTATATGTCAAGTCTGATAATGCCTAGTAATTTCGCCGACTACAATGTCTTTCAAATCTATTTTGTATCTATTTATAATTCTTTCAATATATTGGGTGTTCAAATTGTTGAGGTTGCATAGGCAAACACAAAACCTCTTTATAATGTGAACTGGCAGCATAATAGTATCTATTTAAATTATTGTATTTTGAATTATTAACAATGTAATGTTGTTACTAAGCGCTGTGTGATAGCTTGTTACGGCTGTCTTGTGACGTTTAATATATATAAGAAATATATAAGTTAGTATTCTACTGAAAACTTAGTTTACTTTCACTCCCTATCATGCTTATTCGGCTGTGCAACTGTGCAAGGGCGACTTGAAGCCCGAGACAAATTATGAACGGCAGAGATTCCTTAACATCAAATGACACAACTGCTGTTAAAACACTTGACCAACGGAAACATTGACCCAACGTTCGTATTGTGTAATCTATTACAAAATTACCATTTATTGTAGTTGCCTGAATGTAAATTACCATAATTATAACATCGGTAAACAATAGAAAAAAGGAAGTATGAATGCATACAAATAAGATTTAAACGATTTGCGCAAATGGTTACGGTTTTCTTTGCTTACGCATATCCCGTTTCTCTACACGAATAGAAAATAGAGGAGACAAATATTAGGTTTTTTTTTTATTATTTTAAGCCTGTATCTTTATCTATGATCTCTTCCTTGCAGCTTCACTTGCGTGAAAGAGTTTGTCCGGGATAAAAGTCCTGCTTTATATTTTCACAGGATAAAAAGTAGCTGATATCATTTCGAAGGTCTCAAATTATTTCCATACCAAATTTCATCAAAATCAGTTTGGTAGTTTTTGAGTTAATAACGTTCAGACAGAAATAGATTAGACGGATTACTTTGTTTTATAATATTTAATGAAGGATAAGCTGACTAATATTATTCGCCGATTTCCTTACCAAAATTTGACAGCTGCTAGACGCTTTTTTTCTTGTAATATTTTTTTTAAATTACTAAATGGCGTTGCGAATATCTCGCTTGCGTGATGTTACTTTTTTATGATAAAACGAATATGTCACTTTGTTTATGGTGTTTTAATATAACCGTATGATGGGGTGAACAGGTTGGTAGCATGATGGTAATATTTTTTCTTATTTTTTTTTACACCTAAATGACGTATCGAAATTGCTTGCCTGATTATTTTTTATACCTTTAGGTGTATGGTGACATTAACGTACTTACCTTGTGTATTTGTTTTGCGTCGCAAAACGAGATGAGCAGGTTGTTCGCGTGATGATTTTTTATAATATAAATGATGTAAGAAAATTGCTTGGAGCTTGATGCTGGTGATGAGCATGACGCATAGACTCAGAGCCCTTTATAGTCTATATTCGAGGGTGCAAAGGGGCGTAGGGAGCAAGAAAGCACATACTTATCCCCCACCAAAAATTGCATCGAAAAACGGTGTCCTCAAAATTTTTCTACCCAACCCTTATTAAAGAGGGAAATCATTTTATTCGCAGTTGCTTTTCGCAGTCCGCATCCAATATGGTGAAAATGGACCGCCATTAAATATGTAGTAATACAAAAGTAGTGTGTTATGGATATTCTGTTTGTCACACTGTGGAATTTTATAAAGCTGAACTCGTACGTCATATCACTATAGCGAACATATTGCCATAAATCAATGATAGCTCTTAATAACATGAAATATAAAGCCATAATAAGTCAACAATACTTTCATGTTCGCATGATTCAGTACATTTCGAGGGCACGCATACGGATGTGCCAAAAAATACCCAAAACAGAAGTTAACAGAAGCCGCCACTTTTATATTAACAGATAAGATCGCACGCGCCGAGTGCAGATAAAGCATGCTGAACTACATGACTGGTACAGGCATGGATTTGGGTACATATTGGGATGACGAGACCCGAGAAAAAATATGTAACATGAATAATATTTATACTAAATAATACATATCTTAATCTCTACACATTTATGTAGATAAGAATTTTAACAATCTGTGGGATCTCATTTATTTAATTAGGAATTATATTATGTATTTAATTTAATTACCGTTATTTAATCTTAAACCGCCAAGTTACATATTATATACCTATGTTTTAGCAGTTCTGTACTCATGATTTCTTATGTTTACGCGAACGTTAGACATTAAAATAAAACTATTATCGGATTTTATCGCGGTTTTTTATATTATCTTTTATTTTAACGGTGAAGAAAGACATCTCGAGGAAACCTACATACGAGAATTCTCCATAAAAATTTCAAAGTATATATATATTATTTTTATATCCACAACTACCTATAATTTTATGAAATCGATCAGTGAAACTCGACGAACGGCTGGGGGCATTAAGTAGTAATCCAAAACGAAATTAATTTAATAGGAAAATAAGCAGTCGCCGGAAATATTTTATTTTGGGCTCGGGTTATTTGCAACCTCGATACATCCCTGTGTAGATGTTAACAAAATTCTGGATGAGAGTCCTTCACATGAACGATATTAACTGTCATGTAGTAAACATGGATTATTAACATTTATGACTCCATTGTATTCTGAAATTGAATAATTACTTTTGTTTTTAGTTCCGGATTTGATAGATTGTGAGTATTCAGCTTTTATGTATTTTAATAATATATTGGAAATATATGCGATAATTAAAAAAAAATAAAGTTTTGTATGTTTGTTAAACGTAACCGCAGCTTAACAGATTGTGAATTCTATTGTGAGAGGAATAACCGGTGGATTCGCTACTAATACCAAATTTTGTAAGTAACTAAGTGTTGATTTGACTTCGCATTAGTTAAAAGCCGTTAGCGCTACATAAGTCCCTAAAACGCTGTAGCGAACCATAGCGTCACATGTACAATCTCAGAGCCATTGGTTTTATAAATCAGATAAAAGTAGACAATTACATATTTCTCACGAAAACCATTTACCGAGATAAAAAATAGACTATATGTTAATCCAGGGCGTGGTCTAACCGCGTACCAAATTTCATCCAAAACCGTATAGCCGTTTTTACATTTACTTCTAACAAACCTCTATACATTTTCACTAACTTACGCATTTATCATAACAATAAGAAATAAGAACCCATTATCACTTACATGTCCAATATTTAGACTGTGGATTACCACATCTATCATCGGTTTTATAACTCATTCAGTTGACCACAATCGAAATTGCACGTTGCCAAGCGAAGATTTCACATTTTCAATTAAAAGCTAATTGGGTATCGAAGATTGTCTTCCAACAATTACGAGCCTTGACCGTTTCCTCGTAGCGGCCAGAAACTAATTGCAAACAAGCAAGTACTGTGAATGGAAACAATGGATGGAATTCAGTTGTGCAGATTGTTAAAACAGCGGTGAAGTTATAAAATTGTTTTTTTAATGACCGTAATTAGCGGAAGATGGGCAGAGGTAATGATTCTCAAAACAATTTTGTGAATGCAACAATTAAGAATTCAAGATTATATTGCGACTATAAAATTAGATATTACATCAAAAGGTGTGTGTGTGTGTGTGATCAGGCGCACAACCAACACAAAGAAGGCACGGGGGTATCACACCGCAAACTTCCTGACTCCGAGCTGCGACTGAGTAATTTTTAAGGTGGAAAACCTAGTTACAAGTATTTTTTGGCCCGACCTGGGATTCGAACCCAGGGCCTCAGCGCCATAGTACTCGTGTCGCGTACTCATTACAACTACGCCACCAAGGCAGTCAGCATAATTATATTAGTAAGATAAGATTATTCTGACAAATAATACTTAGATAACCATAGAAAATTTCACGCCTTCTAATAGAAAGTTCTAGAACAAAGCACAATGGAAACTATCACGATATAGTGGTCTATATCGTGATAGTTTCCATTAATCCATCATATTACAAAATAGGTAGATAAGGTAATAGGTAAATAACACGCTTCCTATATATCATGCGCCAATAACAGGTTATGACATTCCCAATTGTATGTTATATAATAACTGGACATTATCTGGAAAATCCCTATTGCGTTTAAAGAGAAGTGTTATCATCATCGAAAATGTTCTTCTAAATTCATCACATTTAGGAGGAATCACACCATCTGGATATTTTCAAACAATTTTCCACTGTTCCATACATGACCGAAGTAAGGTGCATAAACTTTACCAATCTTATACAAATTCAACACCCTCATGATCTAAGTGTGGGGCACTGAATAAGCTTTCTTAAAATCAATACAGGCAGCCGATATACACCTCCTGTTATAACAAATAGTCATGTCAATGAGGAGGAGCTCTTTGTACCACGTGATCCATTAAATACTGGCATTAAACTAGGAGCGGAGAAGTATTGGAGTGGAGACCGCGATTAGGTAGACGTAGTGTAGGACCAGAGGCGGCTTACCTATTGTACAGGGTGTGCGCTGCACACGGGCGCAGTGTATTAGGGGGCGCTGGACACAACACCCTCAAAAAGACATACGTCGTTCGCGAACAACCTGCGCCCGTGCTAAGGCCGGCGAGCGGCTTCTATACTTTACACAATAACTTTTGATTTAATATTATCAAATTTATTAAAGACTAGCTTCCGCCCGCCGCTTCGCCCGCGTGGATTTCGGGTTTCAAAAATGGAGAAGGTGCTCAATTTGTCGGGATGTTTTTTTAATTTATGGTGGTATGCAGGTGGTCCGATTGTCCGGTCAGGGTCTGATGATGGGATCCTGGTGAAATCGAAGGAACTTTTAACCATTAAGGTTGCACACGAAATGACGGAAGCTTAAAAATGGAGTAACTTCTCCCGTTTTCCCAACATTTTCCATCACTGCTATGCTCCTATTAATTGTAGCGTGATGAAAAGTATACTATAACCAGCTCAGGAGTATGAAAAATAATTGTACCAAGTTAAGTTAAAATCCGTCGAGTAGTTTTTGTTTCTATAACGGTTATACAGACAGACAGA
Organism: Manduca sexta; assembly: GCF_014839805.1. Lineage (NCBI taxonomy): Eukaryota > Metazoa > Arthropoda > Insecta > Lepidoptera > Sphingidae > Manduca > Manduca sexta. The sequence continues at coordinate 8,164,435 of NC_051123.1, forward strand.
CAAAAATTTTACTAATTGCATTTTTAGCATCAGTATCGATCCCTAATCACCCCCAGTTCATTTGGAAATATATTTCATGTACAGAATTGACCTCTCTACAGATTTATTATAAGTATAGATATGCAAAAGTAGCTCAAAAATTGTCCATAACGAAAACATGCATTTTAAAGTAAAACAAAAGAAATAATATCGTGAAGCCAACCAAATAACTAATGATATATTAAATTTTGTGACTGTTCAATTTAGTCGGGTCCGCGATATCACTTTTGTTGAGTTTCAGAACGCGACATTACATTATTATATTCTGTGCTCCAACGCACACTGCTTTGATGTTAGGAACACACCTACATTGCTTAGACAACAGTGAACTTTATACAATAGCAATAAAGCTCAAATTGACTCTACGTATTAGTTAGAAAACGTTTGTATGGGAAATAGAAAAATGCTGTTTTGAGGATTTTCCCGGCAATTATTCGAATTTTTCTCACCTTTTAAATCTTCCCTAGACCTCCACGAATAATTCAAGACCAAGATAAGATAAATCCGTTCAGCCGTTCTCGAGTTTTAGCGAGACTAACGAACAGCAATTGATTTTTATATATATAGATCACATTGTCTCCTAGGGGGCGCCAAGGAATTTCTTGCACACGAAGAGCCGCCTCTGTGTAGGACGCCCTGCTGCAAGATTGATCGATGAAATAAAAAAAGCGACGGCTGGTGGTTGGATACGGGCTGCTCAAGAGTCAAGACCGGGATAGTTGGCGCTCACTTAGGGAGATTCACGTTCAGCGGTGGACTGCGATAGGCTTATTGATTTAACTGGGAGCAGTCGAGTTTAAATGAACTAAATAAGTTGTTGGTGTTTTTATACATGTTGTGTATAAAAACACATTGTAACGACATTAAGCTTTATAATACTATTTACGTTATTATTGTAATAAATAAATAAATTATTAATTGTTTGCCATTCCACGTGAAATTCCAATAAATATGATGTACCTATATTTATTAAAAGTGCGATTTGGAGTCTTTCAAAAAACTGCACTGCAGTGGCGAAGCGTCCATATAACCAAATTCCTGGTAGCTTCCCTTTCGTAATGTATGCATAGTCTTAATATCATTACATGTAGCGGCGATAGCCTAGTTGGGTGTGGAACGGACTGCCAAGACGAATGTCCGCAGGTTCAAATCCCAAGGGCACACACCTCTGACTTTTCTAAAACCATGTGTGTATTCATTGTGAATTTATCGTTCGCTTTAACGATGAAGGAAAACATCGTGAGGATACCTGCACATTTGAGAAGTTGAGAAGCTCTATAGGAATTTCAAAGGTGTGTGAAGTCTATCAATCCGCACTAGGCCAGCGTGGTGGACTAAGGTCTAATCCCTCTAAGTAGTAGAGGAGGCCCGTGCTCAGCAGTGGGCAAGTATGTAATACAGGGCTGATATTATTATTATATTATTATAATATCATTAGAATGATTTGCAAACCTTATTTATACATGTTATTAGTATTACTTATGTGTCGGGTTCCTTTTCGGAAAATTTTACTATTCGCCACTGATACGCCACTGTTGCACTGTATCTAATCTTATATATATGTATAATGTATTATTTCAATTTGTAAGCTTTTGTTACAGTATAGTTTGAACCCTCAAGGTTCTACCCCCTATAGATTTAGTATAATAAGAATATAATCATATTAAAGGTCAACGGTACATCAATACTCACATAATTTATTAAATGCAATTCATATCAATTGACTTCACCTTAATAAAGGTAACCACCCACTAATAAATGGTTTTGGTAGCAATTTTCTCATTCTATAGAATATTCCGTAATTGCGTTTGTGTATTCTGCAAGGTGATAAGGTCGGTGCAAGCCACTGAACTTTTTGTTATCTAAAATTGCACTTTAATATGTGTGGATTAAATATCATTTCGCTTATTAATATTGTTATAAAAGTTAAAAACTGTATAATATAAGTTTTAATGAGCGAAAATGGTAATGTTTTGAAGTATGACTTTATTGGTATGTAAAATGATTTTTAATATGAAAATTAAATAGATAATATTTTGATTGCATCCTTTATGATGTCGTAAAGTATTTAGATTGCACGAATTTAACGTGGATTTGGAGTGCCTTCTGAATATGATTCCCACGTCGAGTATGATTTTTTTTAACGTGGTTTGTCAGGGAATCCCCAAAGGTGTTTGACCGCTGGAGGCCGTTTGGAACAAGTAACAAAATTGTCTAACTCTACTCATACACTGGAGTGAATTGAAAACTAACTGAATTTTTAACCTAGTATAAAAGAAATTGTATTAGTAAATTGTTAAGTCGTACCAATGCTTTCCAATATGATTGATAAAATACATTTCATTCCACTTTCAGAATTAAATATTTTGTCTAACTATTTTTCATTCTCATCCCTATTTATACGATAACTCGGAATGAACCACTACGACTACTGCCACTTTACTTCCAAGCCAAGCTGTTTTCATCCCAAATCATCTCAACATACGATTCTTCGGAATGAACCACTACGACTATTGCCACTTTACTTCCAAGCCAAGCTGTTTTCATCCCAAATCATCTCAAAATACGATTCTTCGGAATGAACCACTACGACTATTGCCACTTTACTTCCAAGCCAAGCTGTTTTCATCCCAAATCATCTCAACATACGATTCTTCGGAATGAACCACTACGACTATTGCCACTTTACTTCCAAGCCAAGCTGTTTTCATCCCAAATCATCTCAAAATACGATTCGTCGGAAATAACTACTACGACTATTGCCACTTTACTTCCAAGCCAAGCTGTTTTCATCCCAAATCATCTCAAAATACGATTCTTCGGAATGAACCACTACGACTATTGCCACTTTACTTTCAAGCCAAGCTGTTTTCATCCCAAATCATCTCAAAATACGATTCTTCGGAATTAACTGCTACGACTATTGCCACTTTACTTTGAAGCCAAGCTGTTTTCATCCCAAATCAACTCAAAATACGATTCGTCGGAATGAACCTACTATTTCCAATTTACTTTCAATTAAAACGAATATCCGGTTACTTACGGTAACCTGTCAATGCACCTTGCAGTGAATTTAACTTAATTTCATAATGTGTGACACGGATATAAGTGTGTTACACGCGTAATGATCTGCTGATGGGGCGCGATACGTCAGCACGGTTGTTACTAGCTGTTCACTGGTATAGAGGACCTTATATACTTGATATTGGGTTTAATCTTGATTGAATCTCAGGATAATCTCACTAATATTATAAATGCGAAAGTTTGTGAGGATTTATGTATGTTTGTTCCTCTTTCACGAAAAAACTACTGAACGGATTTGAATGAAACTTTACAGTGATATTGGTTGTACGTCAGAATAACATATAGGCTACAATTTATAATGATTTTGTGTAATTTGGTAATAATATAATGAAACATAATATCAAGTAAGGCGGAAAAAAAATTATCCCGGAAAATTCTTTCACGCAGGCGAAGCCGCGAGCAAAAGCTAGTATAATAATAAAAATATCAGCCCTGTATTATATACTGTCCCACTGCTGGGCACGGGTCTCCTCTACTACTGAGAGCAATTAGGCCTTAGTCCACCACGCTCACCTAGTGCGGATTGGTAGACTTCACACACCCTCGAAATTCCTATAGAGAACTTCTCAGGTATGCAGGTTTCCTCACGATATTTTTCCTTCACCGTTAAAATGATACACACATTATTTTTAGAAAAGTCAGAGATGTAAGGGATTTTACCCTTGGGATTTGAACCTGCGGACATTCCTGTCGGCAGTCCCTTCCACACCCAACTAGGCTATCGCAGCTTCAGGATAACTAAAGATAGATTTTTTATAACCTTAATAGTCAAATGAGAATTTGAGTAATTGGAGATAAACACCATAAACACCCGATATACTAACTTAGTGACAGTGATCATACCTGATGCTGTAAACCATTAAACAGTCCTTGCTCTATGCTGCTTGACGACATAAATGGACAATGCGGTTGTACTCACCCAAACAGACTGGCGCATATAATAATGCAAAAAATATTATTGAATAATAAATTGTATTTTATAATACTGCCTTTCGGAAATAAGTAATAAGTTTGTATATTTACGGTAATCTCAAGAAATACTTAACTGATTTTGATTTTTTTTACTAATAGGAAGCTACATTACTCCTGAGTGTATAGGCTAGTTCTTGTCCGGGGAAAGTATTTATCCTGGAAAATCTTTTTTATGCAGGCGAAGTCGCACTCTAGAGCTGTAAATTAATAATAATTATCAATTGTACCGAGATCTGACTTATGATCATGTACTAGTGTAAAATACCTTTAACTAAAGTTAAACGTGCATTTTTTGTTTAAACAGATGGGAGAAATGTTTATTTTTAGATTTGCAATTGCAGATTTTACATCATTTTACTATTTTGCTTTGTTGCAAATGTAATCACGTAAGAGAATGGTGAGAGGAACAAGCTCGTGCAGAGACGAAAGGAAATTTTACGAATGAGAACCCGACACAATATATAACTAATATACATTCCTACCTACGGGAATCCGTTCTAGAACGTAATATTTCCAGATTTATTTTTTGTAGTACGTGTACACTCTGGTATGAACTATCTATGTCGGTGTTCCCTGAGCGCTCTGACCTGTCCTTCAAACAATGCTTAAAAAGAGTATTGTCTCTACGGTTGGCAGCGGCTTGTCTGTTTCGCTGGCATCGTCGAGTCTATGAGCAGCGGTGGCCGCTTACCATCAGGTGGGCCGCTAGCTCGTCTGTCTATATTGGCATAATAAAAAAAGCATAAATGCGTTTTTTTTATTGCCATGAATGAGACAAACTGACTGTTCGCCTGATGGTAAGCAACCTGATCACCCATAAAAAGTAGAAACACCATCCAACACCATACAAAGTAAAGTTTGGTATTTCACAACGTTCGTCATCCTAAGACATGAGATGTTAAGTCTTATTATGTTCAATAGTTACACTGGCTACAATGTCCTTCAAACCGGAACACAACATTGAGTACACACTGCTGCTTGACGGCAGAAATAGAAATTGCGGTGGTACCTACCCAGGCGGACTCTCACATATGAGAGACCTACCACCAGTAAATCGGTAATACGGTCTGCAAATCGTTCTAATGACAATTGAATTTGACATCAATTCTACATAAACCGAAGCCTGCAGGAATCGGATTCTATGGTTCCTTCGCCACTGCTTGTCTTACTATGGTATTAGTACCTACGCGTTTTTTATACAACTTAATGATTAAACGCGACAAACGCAGGTAAGCGTTACGACTGCTCATATATAAGTTAACTCCGGTGGACTTTATATTACAAGCCATAGAACTGCGCTCGTCACAATAAGGCATTACAAATGGAGTATATGAGTCTATAAGCCGTATTAATAGATGCATAAAAGTAGATGCAACTCAGTTTCCCTCTCAAGAGCGATATCAGTTGAGATGCTGTCAAATCACGGTCTGCATCTATTTCTTATTCGTGCACGACAAAGTGACCGCACTGCACCTGACGGTAAGTGGAGTGGGGTGTAGTAAAATGTCGACTGACGACATGACTACCCTCGGTACTCGACACAATTATGCTGGCATGCGTGACGCAATTGGTTTTGTGGTAACGGATTTTTTAAAATTAAAAATTTTTCGGATTTTATTGCGGTATTTTCTGCGTAGATCGGACCGTCAACAGTTAAATTTTAAAAACGAATTTTTCTATAATTGTAAAATGTTAGATATTGTAACTTTGACTTTTCGGATGACCAACACCTACGTTCGCCCCGTAACCACTAAGGCTGAAAAGTTTTCGTCGGGAGAAAACTAAAATATAAAAACCGCGATAAATCCGAAAAAAAGTTTCATTTTATTATCTAACATTCGTGTAAACATAAGAAATCATTACATCAATCATTATGACTTTTATTCTTTCAGCGCATAGAGGCGTCTAATCCCACGCAACATTACTGACCTACACTTGGAAAAAGAAAAAAGTCATGTGACTGTGTATGCATATAATATTGAAACTAATACATCAAATTTAATTTTAACCGCGCTTGACGCGCTTTGTTTTAATGTACTGCATAAGCCTGCAAGTATATTATCTGATGTTAGTATACTGTACCATTTTCTATCATGGTTCAATATCAGAAGAATCAATGCATTACAGGTCTAAGAAAAAAGGATAGGCATTAGGATAACCAGAGTGATCTTAGGTACTTATTTAATTCTCTAATCCCTAAAAGCAACTCGCTTGAAATTTCACAACGCACGTATTCCCAAAAATCGAGGGCGCGATTAGTGCAGACCGGCGTTATTCGATACTTTGTATTGAATATCGATATATCGATGGCGCACGTGACGGCGCATGCGCGGTGTCACGAGGCGCGTCACGGAGATGCTGATAAACCAACATTGTTAAACGAAATTGTTTACATTTAATACATTTTTATAATATTTTTCTAAGATACCTTTAGGGCCGCTCTACAAAGTTGTCGCCAGAGCGGCACGGCGAGCGGTTGTGTCGTCAGTGACGAGTGAGCGAGACAGATATACGAGAGTCCAGTAGTTACACTCTTTACAATGTCCTTCCAACCAGAACACAACAGTGACTACACACTGCTGCTTGGCGGTAAAAATAGATATTGCTGTGGTACCTTCCCAGGCAGACTATCACATATGAAAAATCTACCACTAGTATTAATTACATCAATATAATTGTATAAATGATCTTACTATTCAACAGTTATTTTCGACTGAATTAAAGTTCTAATCCAGTACAGTATATTGTAATCGAAAAAAAAATTAACTATGAATCAAATAGGTACCTATAGGAAACTGTCCCACATTTTTAGAATGATAATATTTACAATTGGACACATTCATTCATGGAGATCTCAAACTACCATTCATGAAATGTACGGATTAAACCCGAACACAGAGTAACTAATATTAACATAAAAGAATTAAAATAAATTTTGAAAGTGCTTGTAGTTTTAGGAAATAATGTTCATTTTGCGAGGTCATAGGGATAATTCGTTGGAAAATTATATATCAAATCTAAATTCATTTATCTAGCAAGATATCAGAAATATAATTGTGTCACTTCATCTACGGATAAATAAATCATGATATTATCTACTATCAAGTGAAAATTTAATCGTTTTAGATACCTACTTTTTGACATTAACTCATGAGTTTCCTCAATTAGGTAACAATAGTGTAAATGTATTATTGCGTGTGGTTTTCCTTATATTTTTCCTTAACTAGCAATTTTAATTAGGCACCGACTCCAAAATTGGTATCTAGTATATACCTGCTATGTGAAATTATTTTTTGGTTTTGAGTGGTTTTTGAAGGCGGTTAAATTTTTTGTTAAAATTATTTTTATTGGGTTTACTACTCAACATAGTAAACTGACTACCAACGGGCATTTTAAAATTACAAGAAAAAGGTCAATATTCTTATATTGCATTTGGTAATGAAAAAAATATAACTAATTTAAAACTCAATTCAAATATGCACGCGTTATTTTAAAGGTTTCGATAATATAAGAACTTTTTAAATTAATTAAATTTTCTTCCATTCGAGTTAAAGTAATACACCAGCAGATCCAAAACAAAGCTTTACTGGTGGTAGGTCTCTCATATGTGAGAGTCCGCCTGGGGAAGTAACCCTGCAATGTCTATTTCTACCGCCAAGCGGCAGTATTTACTATTTAGTCACTGTTAGGTTCCGGTTTGAATTGTAGCCAGTGTAACTACTGGATATAATGAAACTTAACATCTCATGTCTCAGGATGGCGAGCGCAGTGGAATGCCAAACAAAATTAAAGCTGTTGGATGGTGTTTTTTCTTCTTATGGGCGGTAGTATGACTGACCATCGGGCGAATGGCAAGCTCGTCTGGTTATTCAAAGAAATTAAAAATAAAAGCTACAAACGATTCTCTAAAAAGAAAACGTACTAGCTGAAAATCTATGTTTCCAGAAGTTTAAGGCCGTTGCGAATTGTAAAGAAGCACACGCCTGCTTTAAGAGGCACTTTGATGCACTCTCGCGAAGGCCAGCTCGCTTTCCCGCCGCAAGCTGTGGAACAAGATTGTTTTTTATTTCGTTTGAATAGCGGCCAGTTAACATTTTGAGATATATGCAACGTTAGCGCAAATTGGCCTGGTTTCAGAAAACATCATTTTTAAATATAAGTCTTATTATTTTTCTTATGGTCATCGTAGCCTATTTGGGAAGGAGAATAATGTAGTAGTGGCGTGATGGTACCTTTTGTATGTCTTATGACCAATTTTTATGTATATACGCTGTTGAAGTTACTCGGAATGTTACATCTACGATTTCGATCACCGTGCAGACTTCTCGATCCAGTGCGCTAAAATACTTAAAACAAATAAGATTCACTAAGGAACGCAGTAAAATTGGAGAGCATTATAATTTGAATTGTTTATTTTGGCCTGTGGAAATTGCTGCTATTGTTGGGCATCTGTGGCATGATACGTCCTTCAGAGGCCTTATTATCTATGCCACACATTATTTTGACAATAAGAAACGAACAAATATCGCACCGCATCGCGTTTAAACAATAGAAATAGACATAATACCATTCCGCGGTAATTTCACGAAGATAACGTAACACAACCATGTTATAGTTTACTGAAGAGAATAAGGTCTAAGGTCAGAAAGTTAGCTTTCTGATGGTACTCAATAATACTGCGCCATTATTTTGACTGCTACTTATAAAATACCCTTTCCAATAAGAGGCAACGTCCTTGAGACTCGTATTAATTTGATAATGTTATCACTGACGTCAATGTCCTGCCATGCACAATAATGTGACAACAGAATTTGGTCTTCATTAATTATAGTCATAGGGTTAAAAATGCTATTCACAAATATCACGAAAAGGTTATATGGTATTGATGTTAGACAAGAAAGTGATCCATAATCGATTGTTGAAATATTTTGATTTAATGAAAACGAAAAATATATTTTCTAAAGGGTCATTGACCGGCAATGTTATCAATGTTTGATTATATTATACGTTATTAAATGCAAGTCGTGCGCTCAACACATTTGCATCTTTTTATGCATTTTTTATGCGATATTTATTAGGTATGTTCATACCATGAATTATTGAATGCAGGTAACTTATATTTGTTATCTACGAGGTACGAGTCGCAAGTACTAGGCTGTTATTCCCTAAGAGAAACTGAATATAAAGTAAACTCTGTAACTTCAATATTTTCTGTTAGAACAAAAATAAGGTGTGACTACTAACGTCTTTAAGAATTATATTATTATTAGTGATATGGAAATTTTTCTGCTAAATATTAATCTAGAGTATTTACTCTCTTTATTAGTTTCTTCCGCAGGATTGGTCCAATACTATATATTACAAAATTTTATGTATTATAAATTCGGGATATTGAAATTAAAAATTAGCAAACTTCTGTACAATCGTTATCTTTTTTATAGCAATTGTTATACTTACACATCGATATATATTTACTATGTACTGGATCTGGCGTTCCATACACTCATTGTGCTCGACTCAGCTGTACTGCAATCCGTACACCTGGCTTTAGTATGATTTCTACATTGACAGCGTGTTGTTATGTACGGAGTGGCGCTCATAATATAAGAACTCGAGTCTAAGTGTAAACCTGGATGTGAATAAATATTTTTAGTCAAATAAGTAAAATTATTTGTTCTAGTGAATAAATAAAACAGTGACGTTATGGTTCAGATTTTGAAAAAATAGTTAATACGTTCGTGTCTATAGGTCAATACATGACGTTCGAATTCCACCTGACATTTCTCTATCATTCAATAAATCTTATAACCAGCCACCAACTCAGTAAAACCTTTTAGGTTAACCCACATAATAAAATTCAATTCAAAAAGACGAACTACAGTCGTGATCAAAGACGTGATCTTACGAAATTCACCCTTATGTGTTAGAAATTATTACAAAGTGTGTAATAGTTAATACGAAATACAAATGCACGTGTGACGTGACATAACATTGTAATATGAGAGACACGTTTTCGTAATAAAATATTATGCATTGCATCCTTGTAGGCGAGGAGTGCGGTCTTGTAAAATATTACGAAATTATCACTCTATTATTGGTTTAAAAATACCGTTTATTGAAAATTTGAATGAAACAATCAGTCAAATCAGGCCACTCGCCAAATCGAGTTGCCGACATTCTATACGAAAATGTGTTTTCGATTTATATGTCATTCTGAGTTTTTGTTAACGTTAGCTAAATATACCGCCCCTTTAGACACGGGGGTCGAAAAATCGATAACTTTACCATCGATATACAAAACAATAATTATTTTACACACACACCTTTTATCCCCGAAGGGGTAGGTAGAAAACGCCACTAGTGCACCCACTTTTATATCCAGGAAAATAAATAAGTAGATATTAATCAAACTATAAACTTTTTATAGTGGTTATCATCAATTGTTATTAAAAATAGTCAAATTAGCTTATCACTGTACTATATTAATGATATTCTTTTCCTTATAAAAAGCGTATGACTAAAACAATCTACCAGTTAGTAGCAATATTGTATGTAAGTTACATTATTTAAATGTTTGGTTCGATAACAAGTCTGGGAAATTAATGAAATTCATAAATAATAAAACATAGCTTGAATTTATAATTTAATTACTTTAGAGAAGTACATCATTGTTCGTCTTTTATTTTACAATTCTTATGTTTATATCAATAAGTTTTGAAGGTATGAAAAAAGAAATTAGGAGTTATCGAAAATTTTAATCTACAAAAATATTCGGTATCAAATTGTGTACCTAACAGTATTGGTTGCAAGATGAAAATTTGTGTCCTTTGGAGGAGATGCATGGAATTAAGTGGCATTTGCTTTATGCAATTAACCAAATAATATCCTCATAAAAGAAAATAACGTACTAGCTGACCCGACAGACGTTGTCCCGTCTTAATTATGAATTTGCAGCGCGCATTCTGTCAATCGTTGACAGTTATTTCAAACAATTGACAGTTATATAAAATTAATATTTTCGTTAAGTTTTCTTAAATTTTCTAATTTTCCGCGCAATTTTTTGAATTTTTTCTTTCATAAGAACCTTCTGACAATAACAAACACACCAAACAAATTTTAGTAAACGGTCCAGCCGTTCACGCGTGATGGCGTGACCAAGGGAAATAGGGATTAATTTTTATACATATATGTAGATTATAGAAATATGATGATTAGGTTTTATTCGTATTTATTAGAAATTTGGAATAGATAGCTTGTAACAATACGATTAGCTTTATTTGCCCTGAATCAATTCGAAATTTATTAAAAGTTTTCACGCCAAATCATCTATTCCCAAATCGTTTAATAATATCTTCATACTGGTAAAACTATGGGTGAAACAGTATTTATAATATAACTTGTGTAAACATTTGCCCAAAACTTAGCCGATTATAGATACACCCACAAATTTTAACATTATTACGAAGTTTCTAAACTCCTAGCCTATTTCGTAGGTATATGAGCTCGAAACGTGAGCACGTGACCAAATGAAATTAGACACAATATATGGATTATATTCCGTACACTCAAACTGTAAAATACGTGAACTCAGGTAAAAAATCACGTTTTAAAAGGGTGTTCACCCCGCAGTATGCAGCGAATCGCAATATTCTTACATTGTCAATGAGCATTGGTAACTGTTTACAAATAGGTTACTAGCTCTCTTACTACGCAAGCTATTAAAAAAATTAGACGCTCAAAACTAATATTGATTAAGAAAAAAAAGTTTATTCAAACTAACTTTAGCTCGTGGCTTTACTTGAGTGAAAGTATTTTTCCGGGATAAAAGTCAACCTATATATTTTCCAGAGATAAAAGTAGCTTATGTCTTCCCAAGGTCTCAAATTTTAGTTTTTACCGTTCACATAAACAAATGCGACGCGAAATTTGTCTTACAATTAGTAAGATGATTACTCCCGATAGGTATTGGTAGGAAAACAACATAAGATCTTCTTACAACATACATTTACCTCCTCTTGTCCCACTCCTCTGGGAGCTCGGACCACTCTTTATTATGCACTGAATGTATAAAAAATCTTAGTCTATACAAGCCTGCATGACATCATCTCTCGGGAGATTAAAAATTCTAAGTGTTGTTTGGCCTGAATCAAGAACTGGACCTTTAATGCTTACAATAGATCATAGGCGCGATATATAATAATAATATCAGCCCTGTATTATATACTTGCCCACTGCTGAGCACTGGCCTCCTCTACTACTGAGAGGGATTAGGCCTTAGTCCACCACGCTGGTCTAGTGCGGATTGGTAGACTTCACACACCTTCGAAATTCCTACAGAGAACTTCTCAGATGTGCAGGTTTCCTCACGATGTTTTCCTTCACCGTTAAAGCGAACGATAGATTCACAAAGAATACACACATGATTTTAGAAAAGTCAGAGGTGTGTGTCCTTGGGATTTGAACCTGCGGACATTTATCTCGGCAGTCCGTTCCACACCCAACTAGGCTATCGCCGCAGACGCGATATAACATTATAAATATTTGAACTGAAATAAAGCAGCATAAAATAAAACAGTCTGAGACCGTGTCCTCAGTTGAAGTTTCATGTTGCGTCTGTCATAATCAAATAACTCCGCACCAATATCTTATTAACGTAATTTAAGAATGTTGAAAATTGATTGCGTCTTATAATCGGGTGTAATATTCGACGGTTACTAAGGCCTGATATTTCTACGAATAGCTGTTACTAAGTTAATATCTAAAAATAGCAGTTATTATGTATTTGTGGTTCGAATATCCGCCCCCATAAGTCCTTTCTTGGAAAAGGTTCTGTGCATCATTCCGGAACAAATTGCCTTTTACATATCAATGTATATAAGAGTATCCAGAAATTCGAGTATGTGCTAAGCCTTACTAAAAAGCATTGGTCTTAAAAAACCGTGATATAATAACTATTGTATTGCCTCGTTTCTCACGGTCTGCATTTACGTCAAGACGCGGCAAAAGAATTTTGTAGTTCCAAAACATTTAACACTTTCCAATGCCCAAACCGAGGATGCAGGAGGTCGCTTACAATAGGTAGATCTGGAAATCTTTGGGGGAGGCCTATATTCAGCAGTGGACATCTTACAGCTTGGAATTGCTCCTGCAGCTTTGGACTGTGACGTAAATTCAATAATAATATCATCAGTATAAACCACCTACCTGGAATATAGATGAACGAAATCATCAACATTATAAAAATCCTACTTTACACGTGCCAAAAGACTTGAACACGCACAAGGTTTGCACAAACTACGTAAATCAACGCTTGCGCCGGTCATTGTCCAGTAGTCTGTAACAAAGGCTGCAGACCATTAATGGCCTATTGTTACAGTTCCGGCTACGTTATCTATACTTATTTGAATTGTTTCCATGGTTATCTTTCAGAGGGTTTATATCAAGGGATGTATGAATGATTCATGATGAGTTTTATCGCTAGGCTACGAGACGAGCATGGTGCTCGCTTGACTGTTAGCGATGCGACTTCCCGCAGACAGCTGCTGCTGTTGGTGTTGCTACACCATACAGATCTGAATTAGAAATTAATGTGCTCGTTACCTTGAGTCATGAAATTTTAAGTCTCATAACGAACTGTAATTAATCGAATGCCTTGGTGGCGTAGTTGTATTAAGTTACGACTGCAGTGCTAAGGTCTCAGGTTCGATTTCTGGGCCGGGCAGAGATATTGGGTTTTTCTGTTAGTATCAGTTAGAAGTCTGGAATTTGTGCCCGATATGGCGGTTGGCTCGCCCCTATCACATCATGGGACGGAAGACACACGGTAGTAAGTGGGTGCACCAATTGCGCCTCTGCCAACTCTTCAGGGGTACAAGGCATGATTGTGTGTGTGACCAATAATTACGCTGGCTACAATGTCCTTCAAACTCGAATATAACAGTAGATGCCCACTGCTGCGTAGCGAAAGAAATAGATATTGTGGTGGTACCTACCCAGACAGACTTTCGCATACAAAACCAGAATCTTATTTCTTGAATAGGAATTTCGAAGGTGAGTGAAGTCTACCAATCCGCACTAGGCCAGCGTGGTGGACTAAGGCCTAATCCCTCTCAGTAGTGGAGGAGGCCCGTGCTCAGCAGTGGGCAAGAATATAATACAGGGCTGATATTATTATTATTATTATTATTTCTTGAGTACTTATGACTTATTTTTGTTTATCACGCCCATGTTCTGGAGTTTCCATTGCGTACCATGCGTAAGACTCCTCTTGCTAGTCTTAGCCTAAATTATGTAACAAACATTTGAGACAGATGATTTATTTGGAAAAATTTAACCTCTCGCATTCCAATTTATCATGTAAAAACAATAATTTATTTGTTTGCCCTGCGAACTACGATTACAATATCAAATTATTATATAATTGTTTGTTAATATTCTATTACAGACTCGTTGCTATGGACGGCGGTTCCTTCTCAGATATCGATGTTTTAGTTTGAAATTATTATCTAATTACATCATTGGGGCATTGTTTATTTAACAAGGTTTCATTATATTTAATTCGCTAATTAGGCTTAAGGAACTTAAACACAGTTAGATAATTTGTTTTGGATCTCTGTTTTGAGGGACTGAGGGTCAAAGTCCTAAATGCCCGCTACATAAGACTTCTAATTTGAATTCTGTATGAAGAATTTAATAAGTTTATATTACTTTTTTAAATTATCTACGAAATATTTTATTGATGTTTAGTTGTTGGCCACATAATTAACCTTTATTGGCATTGTGTAATTCTTTGGGACTAAGTAACCCATACATAATTCAGAACATGGTCAAATTTCATCTATATCTGTTGATTCTGTTTACTTCTAACAAATATTTAGGCATCTACGCAATTTTCACATTTATATTGGTAAGATTAAAGATGCAATTTCGAGAGTCAGTTTTACAAATCCAAATTACAAATGAGTAATAAATCACAGCTCGAATCATGAAATAGGAAATAAATCCCTAACTTAATAAACGAAATAAACAAAGATTTATAAACGAAAATAATGTACTATTAACCTGTTTCTTTTCGTTAAACAAGTTATAAGATCGGTGTATTGGTGGCTAATTGAAACAAATGTGGCCAATAATAAAGGATTCTCTGCCCACACTTTGTTAATGTGGGAAACAGTAAAGAAATTTCTAGAAAAAGCTTTTATTGGGTCTAGGTTAGATTAAGGCAAAAGTGGTCTTCATATTTTAATAATAGTGATTTAATATAACGCATCAGGTTATGTACCAATTTACTTGCCCAAATATCTGGAAGCCCAAATACCTGGATGGGTACCACTGAAATGTCTTTTGGCAGCCATGAGACATTCTGCAACCTTTGTTGGGTTCCAGTTGGAAAATGTTTGCAGCCAGTCTTATTACTGGATACGGTACCTGTCGAATGACTCACGCTGACAATCACAGTGCCGTGTATGTGATGACAGATGAATACCCCTCAACAGTCGACACAATTATGCCGGCCTGTTGGAACCGAATATATATCGTTTACCATCTGGCAAACGGCTTGCTCGTTTTGTTATCAATTTGCATAAAAATACCCTCACTTTCCTTTGACGCACGCTGTTCATACACAAATCTTTCAGAATTAACGTATGTACGTAACAGAAGTAACGTAAATTTGTCAAACATTTGTGGCGTATAATCGCATCATATTTATAATATATTTGTCTGGCAATCCAGGTTACATTCTAGCAATTCTAGTTGCATTATGGCAATACTACACACTTTCCCGGTATAGAAGCGCACGTGCAACCCGCCGTCATGGTGGCTCAGTTATATTTAAGCAAATCCATTAAACAATTATAATCTTAGAAGTCTTTGTATTTAAGTAGGTATATGGTTCACTAGTATCCCATGTATTAAAATGATAATAAAAACAGTATAATAATTATTAAAAACTACTCGTTTTAATATATAAACTTATCGCTGTGTTTTTAAAATTCACGTTGTTTACATTTCATTGTGTAAAAATTAATTCGAAAAGTACAATAAGATCAAATAAATGTTGTTAAACTTAGTTTCTATTTGTAATATAATTTTGTGTTTAAATAATATAAATCTGTCAAAAAGTTAAACAGTCTTCAAAACATCTTGTTTCCCATTTTCCAAAGCCAAACCGCCATAACTGATAAAAAAACAGCCGAGTTGGCAATGCTGTTAAGTGCCTGTTTCACAAGTTTAATATAATATTTATATTGATTTTATTACTATTTAAGGACTTAGATATAAAAATTTCGCAAAGCTATGATTAATTAAAACACAAATTTCCTCGATCAGCTAAGTAAGTCAAAACCCGCCATCTTGCCTCTTAATAAGACTTAAACTAGGAAACCGGTAATGTTTTTGACAGCTATTTAAGCAATTCTTAACTCGTAACGCTAAAACAAGTTTATAAGTAAGACTATTAGATTGGATTTTGACTTTTGTGCTTAGTCGGCTTATATATGACGAGTAGTATTAACTCAGAAGTTGTAAAACAGACCCTTAGAATAGATCCTATTAGCTAGCCTAGAGATCACCTGACACCAAGTTATCCCCCGGTACTTTTGCCTCCTTTGCTAAGTATATAAAAAACTAGTTTCCGACAAAATTGAAAAAGTTATTTCATATTATTTTTTAGGAATTGCTGTCACGTGTCGCCCCACGCGGTTTTGGTACACCGCACGTGAAAAAAAAAACAACTCAAAAAATTTACTGCCAAATCATTATATGTAATGCGTACAGTTACATACTAAAAGGCATCTTATGCGTTTGTAATAAGTGTTGTTCAGAATACAGCGAAGCGGATGTTACCAATTTAATAATCAAGAATATTTTTGGCATAAACAGTTTTCAAAATTTATACATCATTTAAAAATAATTGCGTATATGATTTATGTTAGACCACAATACCTTGCACGTGAGCTAAAACATTACATCTAATCTTAATCGAATATTCACTAAAACTGTAGCCTGTTTTTCATATAAACATCTTACTATATTTACACCATATCTCAACTTCAGCGTCTGCAGGTCTTGCAAAATTTTTTTTTGAAAGGCGCATTTGGTGCCCCGTAGTACGTTCGCAAACGCAACCTCCACGTGGTCCCCAATATGCCGATCATCAAGCACTTTATGCATATGGCCAGCAAACGCTATTTCGATCGGGCTCATCATCTGAATACGTTGGTTAGGCAAAATTCGATCTATATTCCATTCGACCGCGCTAAATGGAGACGGCTACGATCAGTTCTGACAGACCCAGAGGACAATATAACTCTGTCTATTCGTCGTAATAACGAGTTCTTGAAACTCTTACACTCCACAAGACCATAATTCCGTGCTCCAACCCTTTTAATAGTTTTGGCCCGCGTGTCAGGAAGAATGGAAAATGTTAACAAATAGACCTGTTTATTGAGCAGAGCTAAATGTCAGTGTGCATTTTATTTATAAAAATATATTTCTAGTCCGGGTAGACTATTGAGTTCAATGCGTTATAACCTTTACTGTTCGAGTTAGTTGTGAAACAAAATAAAAAATTGCGTCTATCAATATTATCTGATTTGGAAATTTTTATACTAAGCAATTTTATGTTGTAGTAAAAAACCACAAGTCATTATAAGTTTGTGTCATAGCAGGAACAAAGTATTAATATTGTAAAAATATAAAACTTACAACAACATACAAATAATAAAGTATAAATATTTAATTGGTAATTACTTTACATCTTTTAATTTTTCTTTATATTTTTGAGTTGTGTGTAAGAAGCGTTATTTTAGAGCTAAAATTTTAGATTGATTTTCTGCAAGAGTATGTACCATAATCTACTATACTCATGGTACATACTCTCGCTCATTCCATATGTAGAGAAAAAATTGCCTATAGCTCTAACGATTAAAATACAATTACAGGAATTGATTCCATCACACAAGTTATTTTGTCTGTATATAATGCATGTAAACCTCATCGGAATTGACACTTGAACTTGGCATACAGAATACCATTCCACGCTATTTTCACGAAAATAAGACGACTATATTACGACTTAACACTATAGAGAATGGCAACACAACTGTAGGATTTTAACTCTACCGCTTTCAGTAAATGGCCGAACATATTTTAAACTTAAACAAACAGCTCGTTAACAAAATTAATCTCTGGATACTCGCGAACAGGTAAAATGTATATTGTCAGACAGTGAATAATGGATACACGATATATCACTTGTTTATTTAATATATGCGAACTCTTGCAGGATATAAAATATTCCGGAAACTGTCAATGTCTGCTTACCCTAGTCAATAATTCAACTTGAGGGCAATGACACATATTCAATGTGGAAGATTCCGTTTATACCTTTGCTTGCCATAAATTGTCTTTTTTTAAAGAAAATAATAATTCCTTGGAATTAATGTATGAATGTTTGCTGATTTAAGAACAGAAAAATAAAAAATATGTTTAGTAAATATGTACTTAGAAGGAAGACAATATTTTATATCGTAAGAAATTATTCGATATTTTTTATACATAACATTATATCATCATCACTAAGTTACATAACTTTAATCTTTGTATTATCATCGAATAAAAAGACTTGCTAGTCACAACTCAAAAATGTAAAGAAAAATTGAAAGATCTAAAGTAACTACCAATTAAATATTTATACTTTATACGTGACGTATACGTAACGAAATACTCGTATTACTCGTACACTTTTTCGGTCTCATTTGCTTTTTTATTTGTCTTAACAAAATTAAGTAATGTAGCTTCCTTTTAGTAAAAACAAAAAATGGTTTGATAGTTGTTGAGACTAGCGCGTACAAACAAATTTTTAATATATTAGTATAGATTTAAAGAATGTATTTAGACAAACAATAAAAAACACATTGAACAGAAAAAATCTTAAAAACTTACATACATTTATTTCGGGAAATACAATAGTATTCCAATGCAAGGGGCTTATAATAATACATACAGTGCATAGGGCTTAAAAGATTCTTTCGAAACCTTATTCCCTTCTTTTAAGGGCGATAATCCGCTCAAGATTCGAAAAAAGATACCAAGATGTACGGCGAAGGCTTCATTACCCTGACTTTGATATATGACACTGCGGTTGGTGGTTGCCGGGCGATATGAGACAATATCTGATATCTCAGGGTGACCAGCGTAGTGAAGTGCATTGTATTAGGCGCCGCACAAACGAAGTTAATATGTGACCTTGGAACAAACATGTATATCCAGTTTAAAACAGGCCGGCATAATTGTGTCAACTGGCGAGGGATATCTCTCGATTCCTCGTCAGCTGATCCTATGTGGACCCAATTCCACTCATACGCTTTAGCGTCATTTTTTCGTACCCGTAAAAGCATACTATATAAGTAACAACTGCTGAAGTTGCTAAAATAGCTGTCACCATAGTAGTTAGTGTTTCTCGAGTTAATAGCATCTGTGCGTTGCCTTATATTCATTGTTAGCGTTGTTAGTAAATCTATGGGCGGGCTGGTGTACCAGATCCGCGCCCTCCTCGTCTCGCCAGTCATATAAAACACCTAATATTACTTAAGGCGATACCTCAAGGTCCATTTTCATACATTTTGTTTCGCCTTTAATCTGGGTAACTAAACAAGTATTGGCAAGTAAAGAATTTAAATTCACGTCTAGTTAGTGATTAGTTCTCGCAGTTGAAAGAAAAATGTAAAAATAATTAATAATCATGGATATTTCTGCCTTTAAAATTTCGTCATATTAAATTTTAAAGGCCGAAATATCCATGATTATTAATTATTTTTACGTTTTTCTTTCAACTGCGAGAACTAATCACTAACTAGACGTTAGTGATTAAATTTTTAATTTCATTTTTGCAACATATATGAAAATTATACTTTGTAATAGTAAGCCGCGATGGCCTAGTTGGTTGTGGAACATACTGCCGAGACAAATGTCCGCAGGTTCAAAACCTAAGGGGCACACACCTGTGACTTTTCTAAAATTAAGTGTTTATTCGTTATGAATTATCGCTTGCTTTAACGGTGAAGGAAAACATCGTGAGGAAACCTGCATACCTGAGAGGTTCTCTATAGGAATTCCGAGGGTGTGTGAAGTCTACCAATCCGCACTAGGCCAGCGTGGTGGACTAAGGCCTAATCCCTCTCAGTAGTAGAGAAGCCCGTGCCCAACAGTGGGACAGTACATAACAGGGCTGATATTATTATTATATAATATATTGTCTCTCAGAGACAATAGCCCTTTACCCACAAACAAACCAGAATCACATCAGCATGGTCAGAAGATACCGAAGGGCCACACCCTCGAATCCACAGGTCATCCACCTATAGACATGAATGGTCGTAATTTTTTTCTCATTTACGAACACCTAATTTAGTCTCTTACACAGCTTTGACGCATTTGCGAACTCGTTTGTGACAAATGATGAATGCGTTGAAAGATTTTCTTTTTACGTCTCTTGACGTTTGTTGACCACGCCGTGTTTGGTCTTGGAGAGTCGACAGTGGCAAGGTTAATGGCTTTTATTTATATATCTTCCTCAATTTGTTTTTAGTTAAATATCATTAAAATTTACGGGACTTTTATATTAAGCGCCTGTATCTCACAATTAGACTTCGGGTTAAAGTCATGATACGTTAGAGAATTCCCGTATTCACTTTCTCATTGTATTATATTGTATTTTATTATATTGTTCGTTGACTGCTTCGGTGGCGTAGTTGTAATTGTACCCAGTACAAATCCCGAGTCGGGCCAAAATAATTGTGACTAGGTGTTTCCATCTTAAAAATTACTCAGTCGCAGCTTGGGGTCAAGAAGTTGGCGGTGTGATACCCACGTGCTTCGGAAAGCATGTAAAGTCTTGCGCCTGAGCTCTCTTCCGTCATATCAGATCGGCATCACACCGGTCTGTGAGAGTGAAGGAGCACCTGTGTATTGCGCACACACTTATGCACTACAATATCTCCTGCGTACTTGGCTCATCTCCGTTGAGATTGGCCGCCGTGGGCGAAATTCGGCTAGGAGGGATTCATACAGATTTTTTAGTTAAAAATCTGTATGAAAGATACTGCTTGTTCCTTAGTTACCGTCAGGGAAGGTATCAAACTATTAAAATTTATTTTTGCGGCAAGCAATATGCAACGTTATGAATCGGTTTAAAGATATTAAATAGTTAAAATTATAGAAGAATATGACTTATTTCAAGCTTCAGTGAGCACAATGCCTTTCAAAATATTATTAAGGATCTGATATATATAATAGTATGGTGGATAGGTTGCTTAGACTCTTTGGGGAAGCGCTCTATTTTTTAAAACGAATGCATATATTAAAAATTATTGTCAAAGAAAATCTAAAATTGTTATTTTTACATATTTTTATTCAATATATTTTCCGCAATTATGTATGCTGGTTTTATTTAATGTAAGAAATATCTCAAAGCCCGACGCTTGCTATCTTCCGAGCGCTTGGTCGTTTTTTATTTGTATTATAAAATTTGCATTTCTAACATAGTCATGTTGACAAAAAGATAATGTTAACAACATTCTTTGCAACTTTGTAACGAACGTGCTTATATACACTTTAAAACACTTTTTCTTATTACTCTGTCATTAGCTCAAATTTACAGTTGTTTACATAATATACGTGATTTACAAAGGATCAAGTTATCGTAATGTTAAAAATGATTTTTAGTTTTGTAAACAGTCTTGATCGTTTAGACTCTGTATATATTAGTATACCATATGGAAAATATAAAGGCCTATAATAATACCAATATCTCCAGATGCCCTCGATTGGTCTTTGAGTGAAAAGTTAGATGCAGAAGTCAAGTTACGCGGCACGCTTTGTGTGGAGATTCCTTACTTAGAATTCCAAGCCACCGGTGACTTGGGTCTTCAGCCTCGCCATCGTAGGGCGAATCATTCTTTTTTTATTTTTATATTCATTGATGATTTTAATGTACATAGATATATTATTATACAAAATTGAAAAAATATAACTGTAAAAATAAATATAATAACTAATTCAATATAGTTATTTTAGCAAAAATGGTTGATATTTTAAATAAAAATTAATCGAACTAGTTATACAGTATGTATTTTTAGTCGTTGGACCTTTTAAACACACGCCTGTTCATGCTTGAATGTAATTAAAAAAAATATGAAAAATATATTATGGCAGAGTAAACCCTTTTAATTTTGTTTTTTGTTAAATGGTTGTCAATGCGTGGGCAGTGGGCACCCTTGTGCTAGCTGCTGGTTTGACTATCTTATATGTCATAACGTATGCATAATACATTTAAGTATTATCCATATTCCCTTCCCACTCTATACACCTGGCTTAGGAATGCAAAATACATTGGTGCGATAAATTCGTGTTAAAAATAAGGTCATCTATTTTATATATTTGGAATGAGTATCGTATACTGAATACACAATATCAGGCTTGTATTATATACTGTAACACTGCTGGACATTAGTCCGTCACGTTTACCCAGTACAGGTTTGCAGACTTACACATATCTTTGGAATTCTTATAGATAACTTCGCAGGTATGTATATTTCCTCACAATGTTTTTCTTCGCCATGAAATCAATCGATAATTCACCAAGAATAGATTTATACATTTTTAGAGCAGACTTCTCATACCTTCGAATTTCTTATGGAGAACTTCTCAAGTATGTAGGTTTCCTCATTACGTTTTCCTTCACCATTAAATAGATAATGCACGAAAAATGCACATATAACTGTTTATACAAGTCAAAGGTGTGCGCCCTTGGGTTTGAACTTGCGGACATTCGTCTTGGCAGTCCATTACACTCCCAACTAGGCTGTCCCCGCTTCTACACTAAGTAAAGTAAAATCTTAAATGCCCTCCTTAAACAGGTCACTCGCCTTACCTTTTATACTATACAATGCACTTTATCAATATTGATTGTACCTATGTTTTACTCTGTTTATGCTAAGACATAGAAAATGAAATCGCCAGAAATATTAATAGCATATTACAAAAAGAAAATGAATACCAAATTCACACCAATGAACCATTATATTACAGCTATAAATAACCACAGGTTAACCAACCTTGAACCACCTTTTGACAGCGCAACACACTGCCGGAATAATTTAATGCTAATTAGCTGCAAAATAATTAGGTATTGTAAACAAATTAATACGTGTACAAATATAAATTTGCATGTAATATCATCCTACTGGGGATCAAGATATTAACACACCTAACAATCAGTCTTAACCTACATTTAGATATGAATCTTATATTCAGGGTGTTAGGAACTATAAAGGGTTTTTTTTCCTACAACACACAGCAAGCGCAGCGCTTGACGTCCACATGCAAGGTGGATAGACCTTAGACGGAAACAAGAGGACTCGTTAATTGCAGGCCCATTCTAACTGATCTGGGGCCTTATTCTCTATCCCGCACGTTATTTTGACAGTGCGTAACAAGCACATAACACAACCCATCATGTTTAGTACTATAGAAATTTGGCTTACAGAATACCATTCCACACACATTTCTCGAAGATAACATGACACGGCCGCGTTACGCGTTTACACTATCATACAGAATAAGGGCCCTGGCTACATTGTAGGCAGTGTAACTACTGGACGAAATAAACTTAACATCTCGTGTCACAGGATGGCGAGCGCAGTGGAATACTAAACAATACTTTGCATTGGTATTGGGTGGAGTTTCTATTATTTATGGGTCGTATCGCTTACCATTAGGCGAAAGGCAAGCTCGTCTCGTCATTCAAAGCAATAAAAAAGGAGGGGAGTTATGTTCAGCAGAAGACATCCAACGGCTGATGATAGGAACACCTAAACTTCTAAAGAAGATTCATGAATCGTCCAATATATGTATCAGCAAGGAAACGAACCCGTGGCCTCGGGTTTCATAACTTCCTCATTGCCTGAGCAGCTGATGCTATCAATATACAAGTTGTAAACTATAATCTTATTGTTAAGTAATGAAGTTGACAGAAAAAGGAGGCTCTAATTTAGTTTTCTAGAATAATATTGCGTGTTTGTTTTCACTCTTTGATGATTGATTTATTTTTGAGTAGTTCATGTCTGTAAGCAATTGATCAGAAACAATAAGATACGAAGTTATATCAAGATTGAAAGGCTTGAAACGGTTGAAAGGCTAATTGACTTAAGAGAAACTTTTTTCGAAAAATTTTAACTAGGTTAAAAAAAATAGAAAAGAGTGCTGACTTTTAATACATATAAAACTTAATGTCGCAAAAAAAATTCGCTCAAGTCAATTAGCCTTTTAACCGTCGATATATTATAATCACAGAACACAATCTTATTCCTGCATCTTTTGTATACAAATACACATTAGTAGGTGGGTTTCTTATGAAAGTATATATTACTATCACTTCACTTATTTCTCCTACTAATATAAAGTCTGGAAGCACTATTCTAGTCCGGATTAAAGAACACCATCGCCAGTCTAATTCTGAGTACTGTAAGACTTAGTATTTTATCTCAAGACGACTGCATGAAGTTTTCATTGATATTTAGTTGCTCACTACTTCGGGTGGAGCTTCATTTCAATTAGTAGTCTAAAAATATTGAAATAAAACCAAGACGTGTTAATTTCAGTGATATTCACCTAATTTATTGCTTCATCAACATCAGCTACTATCACTTTTAATTGTGTAGTGTTTCTCGGCAAATTTACAGAGTCTGCGCGAAGACTAGTTATCTGCCGTAGTTAATCAAAGGTGGAAAATTCCGTTCTGGAAATCCGTGTTATGTAAAGCCAACCGCCAGGCTGGCTGGTAGTTATTGTAACTGCAGATGAGTGTGGTTAGATATTCCCGCAACGCTTTGCGCCTATATACCATTACAGTTACATAACCTTACGTTGTTGTTTACTAATGTCTTCAGTCAGTACAACTCAGTTGCATGTTTCTGTAGAGGATTGAATAAGACAGTGATAATATTAATAGAACTCTTTATTGCATAACCAATAAAACACCCTGAAAATATAGAAGAAAACAAATACAAGACATGGTTGCATAATAGGCGGTCTTATCGCTAAAAGCTATTTCTTCCAGACGACTTTTGGATGGATAGAAACAAATGTAATAATAGATGGCGGGATACAATAAACAAGTGAGGAAAGAAAAGAAAAGAAAGGTTCCACTCAGTCTTTTTTTTTTACACCCACCACTACAACTCCTGTAAGCTAGGCTCAGCAGTGACACGCATTATGTGACATCGAACGATGAAACTCGGCGAGTCTCATGGAACATTCATCTGTCCTTATACCGCAACGAGATTAGTCTAATAGATAGGAAGGAATGAAATTTAACTGATTTTGATAAAAAAATCACTGATATTTTAATCGAAACTGGAAAAGCTTAGCCTGAAACTGTATATTTTAGGAGCTTTAACCGCTTCACCATCTCGAGATAAAATTGGTTGTAATTTGCACATTTAATGTGACTAACGAATTGACCAAACACAACTGACTCATACACATAACGGTGACAAATAGATGATCTCATTTGCAATTCATGCATGCACTTATTGTATTCTATGATTTATTGCTACTTCTCTAAGATTGATAATCATAATTATATTGTATCATCGGGCAACAGACAACAGACAATTTAATTATTTTTCTCTCATGACCATATTGTAAATCGTTTTTATAATGAAAACCATTGCTAATAGAGTATAACTTCTTATTCTTAAAATCATTTTCAAAATCCGACCAGTATTTGCAAATATAGACCGTTTAAACAAAAAAAACTCTTGAGCTTTATGTGATAGAATATATATTTGTAAATAAAAGTCAAAGCGAGCGTGTGAACTTTTGCTAAATAATACTCCGTACGTTCACAATCGAAATGAAAATTTAGGGCTTGTTGTCGACCTTAAAATAAGGGAATAAGAGTTACAGGGTTGCGTGTTCCTTTGTCTTGGAGACACGAGTCAGGAGTAGTCAGCTGCAGCATAAACCAAGAAGCAAGTATGTATGAGATCTAGCCAAAGAATGTTTAAAATTTCAAAACAGATATAAAATGTGCTCCATGCTTATAGTAAAAAAATAAGGATTAGTAAGATTACCGGTTTTTTGGGTCTGGTATCTTCCACCTTACGAAACACAACAGCAAACTGCCTCTTAGTGATAGTTTTCTGTAGACTATCCTGATCATTAATTAATTATTTATAATCTGTATTTTATGTATTTATTTATTTATTTATTTGTAATAAGGTACACCAACAGCACTACATATTACATCAATCAATATTATAAAAAACTATAAGGTACAGCATCTGATATGTGTGCTACTAATAGGTGAACACAGCATTTACCACTAACAACATGTTGAATTAAAATCTAAAAAATAATAATAGGAAGTAGAAAATTATACAGTACAAAAAAAATATTAAATCAATGAGTAACAATTATATACTAAATAATTTGTCTATAAAAACTATTGTAAACAACGTCATATAATTGGCAACAGAAAAGGTTATTGAGAATATCTAGTTAACAAAATTTATAAAAAGTTACATATTACATATTTATAATATTACTTATATTATGTTTGTATTTAATATAAATTATAGTTACTTTTATGTATGTTTATGTGTTATTAAATATCCTTGATGCACCTACCTTATTTATCTCTGCACCACCCTTAGGTTGACTGGGAGAGAATGCCTTTGGCATTAAGTCCGCCGATATACATGTTATGTATGTGAAGTGCAAATAAATAAATAAAATCATTATACAGATATGTCTACAGCGTAACTCCTGCCCCTTTCTTCACTCATATAAAAATGTATATAATTATTGCCAATGAATACACCATTGCGCGAATGCGGTCATTAACAAATCAGGCACGTTGGCCGCGCATTTTGCGTCAGTCAACGACGCGATGTAGTTCTGTGGAATTTATCGAGTGATCTCATGTGTAAACAGTATGGTTTATTTTTATGTAGAGTTTTGCGACATGGGTTGATGAGGCTGATTGCGTGGTTTCGATTAGTGCGTTTGTCTAGCGACTCGTATCGATGTCATCGCAAGTTAATGATGATATTTTTAAGCCATAATAGTAACGTAACCGTGTCCTGGGATCAGCCTGTTTATATCGGGGTCAAACCGGCCGGCATAATTTTGTCGAATGCTGAGTGGCAAGCGGTATTAATCTCTCATCAATCTGGACTCCACTACGCTTACCATCCAGTCACTTACACGGGCCCGCATAATACATATAAATCTTAATATTACAAAAAATCGTCAATACTGTTTAATGCATTATTGGGAATATGGATTACTATAAAGTTTTTACTGCCACAAAAACTTACCACAAGACTTTGCTACTACATATAAATTAAATCAATAACTATTGTACATTGTTTAGCTGTTTGGAGAATAGTCAATTACTTCGCTTATTTACAACTTTTGTAAATCTCAGGTATCTACAAAACTGCGACATTCTTCAAGTTAATATTAAGCTGACAGTAAAAATTGCTGATAGCTGTCCTTGCTGTTAATGTTCCAAAAACAAAAATACCTTTCACTATTAAGCAAAACCATGTATAATGCGAATTAGATGTTTGTCTACATGCATATATTATATAGTAACGATAAATAGTTCAAACTTAAATATTTAAATCCCGCAAATAATTCGCAAATATATTGTAGTAAGTTTGCTGCCGGTCTTAAACGTGTTAAATATGTGAATCCGGTGTGATTACACAAAAAAAAATCTATAAATAAAGTCTCATTCATATTTTTAATTTCGTTGCAAATTAGCTTTAAACATTCAACAAACATAACTATTTATTATACCAATGAAAGACTGTACAAGGAAGCTGTCTTGGTGTTTTTTTTTGCATCTGAATGACGAGCATGCTCCTCGCCTGATGGTAAGCGATACGACCGCCCATAAACAGTAGCAACACTAAACAAAACTTTTAATTACAGAATATTGTTTGGCACTCCACTGCGTTTGTCACCAGACAAAGTTGTTAAGTCTCATAATGCTCAGTAATAACGCTTACTATAGTGTCCTTCAAGCCTGAACATAATAGCGCATGCACACTGTTGCTATAGGCGGTAGAATAGACAATGCGGTGCTATCTATCCAGACGATTAGATTGCTGCGGTGGCGTAGTTTTATTCCATGCGCGGTACGACGACTTCTCTGAGGTCCCGGGTTAAAATTCCGGGTCGGGCAAAATGGTATTTGGGTTTTATGCCAGATAGATAGGCTTCCTCCCATTACGTCATGGGACAAAGCACTCCGAAAAGCGTGCCTTAGTTGCAGTTCTGCTTGCCCTTTGAGGGATCATACCTTTATGATGCGTTTGCGTGTGTATTGTATCTTCCACATGAACCTTACCAGTTTTATGTGCAATTTTTATTTCTGAGAAAATATTAAATTGTAAACACACGCTATTTTGATAATTGCGTGAAATCTGTCATATGTTGTTGTCAGTCCGGTTTATAATCGGCGCTTGGAAGTCAATCATACCTAAGCGACAAATATACCGAAAATGCATTGTAAAATATTTAAAATCGCCATATGTTTCTGCGTCATTTGATCTAGGTTTTGTAGGTCTAGGACAATTTTAATATCATTAGGCTATATCTTTATAAAATAAAAACTTGAATTATTATGAATTTTTATATTAAAATCGAAACTTTAAATCAATCTACTCAAACATTTATTGATTGTCGCTTAGATATCATTGCCTTCCAAGCGTCGATTTATGTATATCACTTTAATTTGCTTTCAAATGTTTATGAATACATAATT